>NW_010263243.1:0-1932 GCF_000690775.1 Eurypyga helias
GACCCTTCCTCACTGGGAGTGCGGGGCAGGGGAGGGGTGGAGTGGTACAGTGACTGGTGGTCCTTAATTGCCTGACAGTGTAAACCACGACACTCCTTACTAAATACAGGTTGCACTCATTCAGTGTTGAGAGTGAGAACATTGAATTAGTGCTCAGCCTCAGTGGAAGTCAGGACAAACTGCAGTGGTAAGTAGTTAAACAGGAAGAGAAATGTGTTTGGGGAAAATTTGCAAATACTGAAATGGGTAATAGAATTATTTAGAGTCTTGTTTCACAGCTTTTTGATGCCATGATGTCTAAAATGCTTTACAGAGTTGTTAATGGTAGGAGGAAGTGGCTTTACCTTTTAATTTCTGTGTTTTGGTGTTGGGAGTCCATGTGCTTGGAATTTGCCACAGTAAACTGGGACAAAATACAATAAAAGAGTTATTCAGATACCTCACATTTGCTTGTCAGGCACTTTATTCTTTACCTTTGTAATTGCTTTGATTATAGGTACATACGCTGTACATTTCTTAGAAAAATTTGAGGTTTCCTGCTTTCAAGAGAGCTGAGCACTGCTGAAGTCTTCAGGTGTTAGCTTCAAACCATACATTCTGTGAACCCAAATTCTGCCATTCGATGAAGGTGACAGCATGGGACACCAATTTATCTGCATGTGGATGTTGCTGGGGGTGTACTTCACCTGTTCTGTAATGTTATTAATTATTCTTTGCATTGCACAGCTGTTGGGACACCTCAGTCATGAGCAGACTCACAGGCCTGAATTTTCCACTGGCAGTGCAGGACAAATTCCTTTCTTACATAGAGAGGAGGAAGGTTCATATTAATTTGGAAATTTTGAGTAGGAGCAAAACGTTATCCCTTATATTTAGAATACAGGTCTGCCAAGTAGCTCTATGAAAGTAACAGAAATGGGAAAGATGGATGTGGGCAAGGAGCACAGTGTGAGAAGTGGTAAGTAACCCAGCAGAAATGATGTCTCAGGACCGTTAGAAATGCGAACTCTCAGCCATAGCACCAAATGCCAAGGGAATTTGTCAAGTTTACGTACTCATCTAAACAACTTCCATTTCTGTAATTCTTAGGTTAATGGATCAAGGTCTATGTGGTGACATCATAAGAACTCAGGATCTTCCACATACTATTGTATTTGTTGCCAAAACTCCATCTGGCTATTATCAAGCTTGGATGTTTTAAAAAGAAAATTGGGAGAAAGTTGTAGAAAAGTAAGGAACATAAGTTGTTTTACATCTCTCTTTACCAAATTGTTCTTTAAAACTCTTGCTCTCTACAAAACCAGACATTTTCTGAGTATGGGTGATTCTTTATGCCAGATTTGGACTTGGTTTGAATTCCCTAGCCGGCATTGTCACTAGAGTGGTAAGTCACTACTCGACGAGGTCACAGCTTGCACAGGTAAGCCATTCACCTCCTGGTTTTAAAAAAAAAATAGTTGTGGTATATCTGAAGTGAAAATCTGGGTTAACATGGTAAAAGCATAACGAGTAATGAAGCATCACAGCAATATCCTGTCTTTCCCTTGGAAAAGATCATGGCAGTGAAGAGTTAGGTTATTCAAGGGACAGCATTATGTCAATGGGATGGAGAAAGATGGTCTTCGCTGAAGCAGTGAGCTTGGAGGCAGAGTTGGATGTTTGCGTGTCGAAGAGTTCATGGTTACACTGGCCTCTGTTAGTATTTTTTGCCCACTCTGGAAAGTAGTGAGGAAATTAAAAAAAAGTTGGTCTTTTCATGGAGCAGACAGAAGACAAACACAGAAGGATGGTGAGAAATCACCTCACTCTTCGCCCCATCTATTCTGGGGAAAATTCACGTGGTCCTGGATGTGACATATGAAAACCATTTTGTCTACTTACTGCATGATCTCAGGCAATGGTAAAACTTCACACTGGTGCAGGTTTAAAGGC
>NW_010263243.1:1948-5605 GCF_000690775.1 Eurypyga helias
TGGTACCTCTCTTGCCAGTTTAAAATTTTCTGCTTTTGGGCAAAACACTGGCATAAGTAATGCAGCCATACTAAACATAAAATGAAAAAAATATAGCTCTCAATCTTCATTATAAATCTGTGTGGACTCTCAAAGTGTGTAATTCGCGGTGTCTTGGCTAGTGGCAGGAACGTTTCTGTGTCCTACCCAGAAACATGGCTGCATCTTCCCTGGGCATCTGTGGGGCTTAGCTATGAGTCTCTGGACACAAAGTCACTTAAGGTTGAGGGAAATTCGGCAACTCTTTTTCTTGTACCTTATTTGTACCTTCTTGTACTTTGTACAAATATTTGCATCTTGGGCCTGTTTAGCCTGAAGAAGAGGAAGTTCCGGGGAGACCTTATTGCAGCCTTCCAGTACCTGAAGGGGCTACAAGGAAGCTGGGAGGGGACTTTTTACAAGGGCCTGTAGTGACAGGGCAAGGGGTAATGGGTTTAAACTGAAACTGGGAAAGTTTAGATTAGATATCAGGAAGAAGTTCTTCACGGAGAGGGTGGTGAGGCACTGGAACAGGTTGCCCAGAGAAGCTGTGGATGCCCCATTCCTGGAAGTGTTCAAGGCCAGGCTGGATGAGGCTTTGAGCAACCTGGTCTAGTGGGGGGTGTCCCTGCCCATGGCAGGGGGGTTGGAACTAGATGGTCTTTAAGGTCCCTGCCAACCTAAACCATCTGGTGGTTCTGTGATCATGTATCATACTCATCAAATTCTCTGAAAACAATGTATTTAATTTACACAATACATACAGTCACTGCACCTTGGGAAAGTCTTGGTCTGCCATTAACACCAGTCTGAAGTTGCATTATGTATCCACAGTGATCCTTGTGATCAGGAGTGACTCCTGTAAAAAAAAAAAAAAAAAAGGTGAAGTGAGGAAAGTGCTGCCCACCAGCAGCCACAGGGAATGCAGTGAATCCAAGGAGTAGGAGCAGTCTCCAGTGGCTGCATTCTCAAGTGCTTCAAGGATGGGACAAGTGGCTTCCCAAGCACTGGGGGAGTGGAAGGGTGTTTTTTAGAAAACTAAAAGGAGGCACAGACATCCCCACACACTTAAGGAAAATTCCTGAGTGCTTTGCTACCAGCTCTTGCTCCTCCTGAGGGGCCAAATGAGCGGCTTCGGGGCAAGCGTTAGGTGCCTCTTACCAAGTTACTCTGCAAGCAGCTGGGCAGCCTTCTGTCTGTTGTGCCCTGTTGCCTATACCAGCAGGAACACCTGCTTCTGCAACAGCCCAAGATGTGAGGTGCTCATCCACCCCAGTGATGTTTGCAGGAAAACGCTGCTGTCCTGCCTGTGGGTGTCATGGCTTCAGTGCCCACGCAGGGACTGGACAGATCCCCCATAGGCCAGGACAGCTCCTTCCACTGCTTTGTCTCATCCTCTGATTTGAAATGTCTTCTTCTGCAGCATGTCAGATCCAGCCACTATGAAACCCTTCTAAAAACTGTTCTTGGCATCGTGGGGGAAGGGGTGGAAGTCCCAAGGCCAGGCACACCTAAGGGACATTGCTGCCCTTTGACCAACTACACTTTCACATTTTTTTCAACAGGTTAAAGAATTCTTCAGCTCTCTGGAGGAAAAAAAGTGCACGGCTGCGCTGTGTCCAGCAAGCTGTTGAAATCATTGAGGACAATATCCAGTGGATGGAGAGGAATGTCAAGCAAGTCAAAACGTGGTTGCAAAACACCCACCTTTAAACTACCTCACCTTGCTTTTATTTCTTAGAAATAACTGAAAAAGCTGTGAAAATTCAGGGCTGGAGGGACAGCACAGTTGTACACATTAGGTTCTGTGGAAGGAGCTGGAAGGCACTCTCATGCTTCTGCTCAGCATTTTTCTCTCATGGTTGGATGTTGCTGGAAACACATCACCATTCACTGATCTCTCTTCACACTTTTAAAAGGAACATACAGTGAACTGAGATTCAGGAGAGGCTTACTGCCAGAGGCCTCCATGCCTTCTGGAAAAGCAGAAGGAACTGGGAAACAACCGGGAGAAACTTTCCACCTGCAAATGCAGACCCTTCCTATGTCTTCCCTATGAAGGTACAGCTGGCAGCTCTTTTTAACACTGAAGTGTGCTAAAGCCCTGGAGCAAATCTGTCTTTGCATGTCTTTATGGTTTATGTTGCCAGAGAATAACTTTTACAAACAGAAACCTCAGATCAACCATCAACAACACCCCCAAGTATCAATTGTCATTAAAACTGCCCACTTATGTATGGAATGGCCCATCTGTGCAAGCTGCATTGAATTCAGGGCTGGAGGTAGTTCGTGGGGATTCTGAGTGGTAGCAATACTGAGGCCCTGCCATGCTCCTACCACCCTCTCCCATGAGTTCTTCCCAAACCCTTTTGCTGCTGATGTAAACACTTTGCCTGCACTGGAAATACAGTTGTGCTTTTGGGTGACATTCAGGGAACAAATTCATACTGTATGCGTGAAAATAAAACTCCAGTCAGTGAATTTTACTTCTGATGATTAACCATCTGTTTTAGCACCAACTTTGCTTTTGATGTTTTGCTTTTTTCACCTAACTGAAATGCAGCCGTTGTCACAGATAACACTCACATTTAAAAGGACAGAAGTCGTAACAGTTTTTATGTATTACCTGTGGGGCAGTGATATGAATTGGAAACTGATGGCTCTCAGAAGAGGAATTACCAATACCACATGGTCAACTGCATAATTGATTTCTTTGCTTGTACAACCATGCCCTGACTTGGTGCCATATGTTTATTTCCTCTGCGATTCTGGCCTGTCTGCTGAAGTGGCCACAAATTCAACAAAGATAAAAGACAGGGAAAAATGCATCATCTGGACTAATGAATCATCAATAAATCCCGACTGTGCCTTGCTTGCTCTTCCTGAACTGGGATTATATCTGCCCAAGAAGTCGAAACTCAGTCATTAAGAGCTCAGAAAGGCTGATGAGTTCTGCCAATGAGGGCCAGCAGCTCTGTCACAGTGTTGTAGAAAACAGCCTTTCAGTGTGCTCACTGTATCCTTTTATATAGGAACCATGCTATTCCTCTTAACTTGTAACAAGACATGGGAATTCTAAGGCTGTGCATCATGGCTACGTTTTCTGGTATTTCAGGTGTTGCTAGGTTTACAATGTTTGCAGAGCTGAAAAGGCAATTTAACAAAAAATAAAACTTGCTCACATGATTCTAGATAAAGTTTTTCATTCATGTTGTTTTGCGCATTCATTTCTTCCTCTGTGTGAGCAGCAATTTGCATTGTTCCTCTCTGCTTAACAGCTTCAGGTTAACAGGTTTCTCAGCTTTGGAGAAAATCACTGTTCTGGTTTAACTCTGGCTGGCAAAATACCACAAAGCTGCTCTCATAGATTCCCCCTCCCCTCCTCCAGCGGAGGGGGAGAATTGGAGGAAAAAACCCAAGGAAGCTTGTAAAATTAAGATAAGAACTACTATTTACTAATTTAATCTGAATTAATACATACAAATACTACTAATAATAAGTAATTAAAATAATAGAAAATAAAACACATGATACAATATACCATTACGATACAGTTGCTCACCACCTACTTACAGTCCACAACAAGGTGCTGAGTAGTGAAAGTCAGACCCAGAGAGCCCAAGAGCTGCAGCCCGACAG
>NW_010263243.1:6084-10714 GCF_000690775.1 Eurypyga helias
ATAGTATTACTCACATACCATAGTAAGAAATGGGGTGTCACACACATCAAAATGCATTCTTAAAAACTTTATTAGTATGACACAGACTCTCATTACAGAATGAGAAGTACAGTCGAAATTCTAAATATCCCCAACTTAAATCTCCAGGCTGCCTCTGCCTGCAGTGCCACATACTAGAGTCTAGTTTGGTATCAGTACTAATGTCGGCATAACCTTCCTCCACAAGCTTAGTGGTGAAGCAGTACATGTTCAAGGATGTGCAGAAAGATGTTCTGTGGGTTATGAAGCCAGAGGAAAACACACAGAGGCACTGGGAATGCCTCAGTCCCAACAACCCTGCCTGTGGCAGACAGGAGAAATGCCCACTGGTGTCTGTTCTCTTGCAGAGCAGGTGAGTGATGTTGTTCCCTGCAGCATTAACATCTGCCCAATTTCTTCATTCCCTTCCAGAGTGTGAGGAACAGAAGCAGAGATAAGAAACAGTGCAAAATTGAAAAGAAAAAAAAAGTCTGCCTGTTCACCTGAACATCTATTTGATCTCTGCTAAGGATCATGTGCCTTGTTTGTTTCCTCACTTCCGTGAGGTAACATTATCATTGTTACACCCAGATTTGTATTTGTTCAGCCCAGGAGACTCCTGAGATTACGAGATAACAGTACAGATACAAATGGAAATTTAAAAAAACCCAAAAAAAACCCCAACTAAAATCCTTATCTGTTGTAGTTTGGTTGTTTTAACTGCAGTTAAGGCAGTATCCAAAATACCTGTTTTACTACTAGACACACTTGATGAAGCAGTTAATCCCCAGTTTCTTGTGCTTCAGTTACCCACAGCTTATCTGTGATTTCCTACCAGGAAATGGCTGGTGGAAAGGCTGCACAGCCAGACTGAGGTGGGCTGAGGATAACTAAAGCTCATTATATTCCAGAATACTTAAAGCCTTCACTACAATGTTAAAAAAGCGAGCACATAAATTTTTTTCTGAGATTTGCAGGCACTGTGTGAATATAATGTGCAAAAGTCTGCAGGTATTTTTTTTTTGGCATTGCTATTCATTTATGAAATATATTTCTAGCAAATCTAAAGCATTCTTTCGCCCTGAAAAGTGAAGAACATTACAAAAAAGTCAAAGCCTATGAGTATAATAAAATTAATTGCTAGGGAGGAAAAACCACAACATCTTAGTCTACTACTAGGAAGAAAGAAAATAGAAGAAAGTCCAGCATGTGTCATTGTACAAAAAACACCCAGAATAACCACATGCTTTTTGCATAGGCTTTTGACTTCAGGAATAATTATCCACCACAGAAAGAAGATGTTTTGCACGATGCACCATAATCCTGGGGGGAAAGAAAAAGAAAAGTTTAGAGTGCTTATCTTCTTTAACTGTAGAAAAATATTCACAAAATAAAACTGGGATTAATTATTTGAAACGGAAGTCTCTAGTGACAGAAAGAAATCCAGGAAGAGCTAATATGACAGGAGAAGACGTGTCTGAAGGTGACATTGCAGTGAGGTAGCAGCCCACTGCAGATGTGCAGTAACGGTGAATCTTTGTCTTGCCCATAGTTGGCTGCCAGAGGATTTCACGGCACATAATTACTTGTACTCTGTGAGGAGCCAGGACTGCCACTGCTGTCAGGGGAGAGGCTCCACTGACGGTCTTGAGAAAGCCAGAAATCAGACCCACCAGCTGGATGTGCCCTTGCCTCCCTCCACCTCACCTCAGGCAACCCTCCAGCCTGAAGCACTGGCATTGAGCATCAGTGCAGTTACGTAAATACTTCCATGACCTAATGATGATGATGACAGACTCTAGGTGTGCGCTCACATCAGGGGTGTGATCGAGCCAGCACAAAGAGTAGATGGTGGCAGTGGCACATGTCACAGCACCCGGCTTAACTGCACTAGGAAAGCCAGAGCAGGACACTGAAATCTGCTACACCTCCGGCTGAGCTGTGGGGCCTCCTGTATCTGTTCTGTTGTTCCAGGCTGGGCCTGCTGCAGAAACAATGGCATAAGCTCCCTGTCCTAAAGATAAAAACAGCCACTGGAGATGGGCTTGGTCCTCATTAATATGTAAACAGTTCTTTACTAGGGAAGCAGGATGTCATGCCTTGGAATCCTTAGTGATGTGAATCTACAGCAAAGGAACTACACAAAATTCCAGTATGGTGTGAACAGTGTGAAGAAGTATGGCCTTTTCTGCCCCAGAATGCTGAAGTTCAGAGTCATTCCAAGGGTTGCGTCTAATGGCATCGGTAATCTGGTCAGTTAAAAGACTGTTAATGTCCTGGTTCAGTTAAAAGACTCAGCAAAACTTGGCCTTAATCACACTAGCATGAGCTGTCTTTGTGGTAGTTCAGAGTACAGAGATGAGGAAAACTCACCCAGCAGTGTTAATGTTTAGCTTGTTTTCTGCTTCTCAGATTTGCTGCTGGAGGACTGTCCTTTTGCCTGAAGAGAAGCATGAGATAGTAAGAAACTGAACTAAGCTAAAATCTGAAAAAAACCCCCCACCAGTGACAGTCACTCATCAGAAGACACAGTTCAGACATAAATATGTTCTGTGCTTGAAATACAGAAAGTTCAGCAACATTATTTGTAACTTTTTTTAATATTTTCACTTTTCCACCATCCCTTACTTTGTTTCAGATAAACAGGGCTGTGGCTGAGCTCTTAATTTTCTGTTTCTCAGTATCTGTTTACCCATGCTAGTGATCCAATCACAACTTACAGCATTAAAAAAATACATCCTTCTGAAGAGGAGTTAAAAGCCCCTCTCAATTTTACACTGAAAATTGTAAGAGGGTTCTGTTGTTACACAGAGTTACATGTGTAGCAATTTCATACTGCCACATGACAAGTGAACCATAAAATTTCCAGAGCAGGTGGTATGATCTGACTGAGGCATCTACCTGCAGGTATTCTGTCAAGAGAACAATGTGATGGAAGAAGTTTCACCCTTACCTAAATCCATTTTTTGTGTTTCTGGGTGACAAAACCCAGGCAACTGTTTTTTGTTTGTTTGTTGAAATATAGAAACAGCTGCCTTCCTTTTTCCCACCAGATTAATTCTGAATATTTGTTTATGAATATATGTAGGTTTTAGGTAATTTTAAAAAACAAATTATGATAATAACTTGAGAAACAGCCATCTGGTTGAAGGAACGCATTCTAGTCGCTTTTAGAATGCTGTTACTCCCAACTGTCAAGAAGAGAGGATGGGGTCCTGAGGCAGCTATAGGCATGTGAAGTGTGACTCTGGGTCACACTTATTTGCATATAGGGATGAGAGGCCTGTAGAGCATGCACTGACTGCCCTGCAGCAGACCACACTCTCTCTGAAACAAACATGGTTTAGCCCCTGTTTACAGAAAATTTCCCTTGAAATAGACAAGATGCTTCTCTCCTAGGTATATGCTTACAAATCCTCCTCAAAGTAATATTTGCATAATATGAATCCCAAATCCAGTTTCCCATCTTTCATGTTTATAGTGCATGGTAACCACAACTGTCATATTATGATGTTTTCACCGTTTTAGGGTCTTTGGGTTTTCCTTTGTCCTTTGGGGTTGGTTTAGTGGTGATGGCTTCCTTTCCACTTTTGTCCTATACTCCAAAGAAAAAAAACCAATTACAGTTACAAACAGATGGGAGAACTAATGGCTCCTACTTTGACATCTGTCACAACACATTGTTTTACATGTTGTTGGTAAGGTGGGAGAAAGCTCAACGCAAGACATGTGCAAGTAATTATCTCCCTTAATCCACAGCAAGCAGGAATCTGGAACCTTGTTGAATACTGGGGAGACTAGGGCAGCAGAAAACAAACACAGACTAAAATGCTGGTACATACTGGCAGATTTTGCACTTACTACAAAGAAATAATGTTAATAACCAAATATAACAGCACTTAAAACACCAATACTGTATGTATCTGAAGGTGTCTGAGGATTCAGTATGAAAGAAGCAGGAGCTATGTGGAACACAGCTATTTCCTCTCAGGAATTACATCTGATTTAGAGCTTCAGTTTCAAAGCTGCTGCTTCTCTGCCCCCGCCAGGAGAGGAACAAACACAGCAAAGCATAAAAGCACAGATAATAAAGATTTTAGGTATCGACACACTTATAATTCGCTCCTGGTAACTTGGTGCCACATAGTATAAGCTTAATGAAGCTAATGGAGAATTTCATTTGGGAACTGCTTATGCTTTCACAGTCCAAAAAATTTAATTTTTGAGTGTGAATATACTTGTTTGATCAAAGATCTTGTGAATTCAAGCCTTGCTTTTTCCTTCTCCTTGCAGGATGCAGGCAGGTCATTACTGCAGGCAAAAGGCAGGGACAGGCTTGCAGGAATCAGCAGCAGATGACAGAAAACAGCTGCTTTACCCACCTGAGTACAAACTAATTCACTATTCAAAACATGCACCATTCCCTCCACCTGCAAGTGAGGGGCCAGGGCACAGGATAGAACATGTCACAGCACAGAATCAGAGAATGGTTTGGGTTGGAAGGGGCCTTTAAAGGCCAATTACTCCAACCCTCCTGCCATGGGCAGGGAAGTCTTTGACTATGTTGCTCAGAGCCTCATCCAGATGGACCTTGAATGTTTCCAGGGATGTG
>NW_010263244.1:0-1328 GCF_000690775.1 Eurypyga helias
AGGCGCTCCCCCTCCGAGCTCCCCGCTTTCCCCGAGCCCCCCGCGTCCCCTCCAGCCGCCCGCAGCGCGTACCCCGTAGGCGGCTGTCTTTCCCCCGCTCCCGGTGCCGTTTTCGTTTGGCGGCGATCGCTTCGAGATGCCAAACGCACGAGAATTTCCCCTATTGAAAAAACATTATATACGTATATATAAGGGGAGCGAAAAAGACCGGGCAGTCGAGTTAAAGTGCTGGGATTAAAGGTCTCTGCTAGTTTCAAGCGCTCATAAAACGGCTTGAAGGATGGTATTTTGCTGCAGTCTGGGTTATTTCAGCCCACAGTTGCACAACAAACCATTTAAACATTTCAGCACAAAACAGATTCCATTGTTGGGCTGCACATTAAAAAGTGTTATTCGCTTTGAAGTTTTTGTCTAATGGCTCTAAACTGAAAGAAAATGTTTTCCTATTACTTAATTCAATCATAGCGAAGAGGCTTGGTAAAAAGCCCACGGATTTTGCCCAAAGTGTGACAGAGTTCTCTTTGTGTTTGCTTATCCTCTGCTGTCACACACTTTAATTCGCCTCTCTTTATCTGGCATTCAAAACTTTCTTCAATGACATTCAATAAGGTCCAGCGGCTGGAAAAAAAAAACTGGTTATTTTTTTGGATATTCTTTCCCAGTAGCTTTGGGCTTGGTGTGCATTCAGGAGCTGTTAACCCTTTGCCTCCCTGCAGCTCGGAGCCCTGGGGTTCAGCCCCTGGGCAGCGGGAGTCCCTCGGGTTGAGCCTGAATCCACCCCCTCCTCGGGGGATGGCAACTTCTCAGCAGGGAGAGATGCCCCTTCCCGGGCGCCAGCTCCAGGGGAAAACGCTTTAAATTAAGAGTTCCTTCAAAACAAAGCAAAAAGCCCCCAAACCCTATTAACGCTTTCAGGGGAAGGGCGCTTGGAAAGCCTTTCTAAATCATCGCGGAACTGAGTTCTTGTAAGCATTCGTTTTTGTTCGTTCTGTATTTTTTCACTATTTATTTGTGCACAGACTGAGATTTTTAGGCTCGGGCATCAACAGTATCTCGGCAAAACTCCCCTATATTTCAGAGAGAAATGCGACTGCGGGCAAGAACAGCCTCTGTAAAAGCCAAAGACACGGGTTTACACTGTTTCCAAGGCTCTTCCTTCCCTTCATTTGAAAAAGTCCACTTGATTTTGAGGCGGACAGGTTACGGCAGGGAGGAATCTCCCCACCTTTTGACGGGAGTCGGCGGGTGTGTTTGCCTTTTTTTCCCCGCACGTTAAACGGGAAGATCGGGAAAGAAAATGTATCCCGATTAATATTTTTTTTTCTTAT
>NW_010263245.1:0-1835 GCF_000690775.1 Eurypyga helias
TGCCCCGGTGACACCCGTGGGGAACGTGTCACCCCGGCCGCGCTCGGGAAGCCTCGGATTCCGGCGAGCGAAAGCAGAAGCTTTAATTGCTGCCAACGAGCGCGATGTCCTCTCTCCTCAGTCTGTTTCGCCTTCGTTTATTTTTAGTGCACTTCAGATGCCTACACATTTCCCTTGTTGAGATCAGTGCAATTATTTACTCTACCTTTAGGGATGCATTTACCCAAGCATTGAATGGAAATGTAGTAAACACTGCGCAAAGTCAATGCAGTTATTGAGGTTTAAAAAAAAGGGAAAGAAGTAAATATCTCGGCTTTACTTGTTTCTTCAGGCAGCCCCGTTATCTAGAGTAGATTGCAAGGAGAGTTCTTCACTCATTCCCGTGTAATGAGATTGCTTTATATGTTTATCTCGTATCTGTATCTAGCTACAGCCTCTTTTGTCAGGGTCTCAACGGGCTATAAAAACAAATCTAACAGTTAATTTAGAAAGGTAATCCAGAGGGATCCATTATCTGATCTCTCTATAGAAACTCAGCTAGGCGAGGTACCGTATCTGAGGGCGTAAAAAGAAAACAGGCAAACAGAGCATCGCCTCCAGCAACGTGAATTCCGCCTGCATACACCGTCCGGAGCGGGAAAGCTCTCGACACCAAGCGCGATTTCACGGGTGGAGTGAAACTGCTTTGCCCTATTAACCGGTCCCACTCTCACCACGGTGGTATCCTCCACCTCGCCAAAGAATATTTTTATTCTCCGCGAGTGCGGATCGTCCCCTTTCTCCACCTGTTTGCCCTGACCCCTCTCCCCCATACCCCGAGCATCCTTCGCACGGGATAGATGCGGGAGGAAGGGACGGGGTGGGGGAGGCGGTGAGAGCACATTAGATATCTACAGCATGAGATGCGGGAGGTATCTCGGGGTTCTGACAGCTGGATCTGAAACAAATCAGATCTGGATTAACTTGCCTGTTTTGTGAATTGTCTGCATTTGAGCAAGCAGCCCTCACCCACTCCGCTTCTGGCAGGTTTTGTTACACGTGCCTCTATAAATATATTATCCCAGCCCTCTTTCCTCGTTGGAGCTCTCTGTTCAACAAAACAGAAACCAGAACGAGGATAAGCGATTTTCTTTTTTAAATGAAGACATTTATAAGTAACCTAATTTCGTATCGTGGAAGTAAATTTCATGCTAGGATATATTTTGCACAACATGTAATCTTTTAGAGCCGGAAGACATTTAATTAAAGCCATATTCGGGAGAAGTACAGCTTAAAAGCAGTCATACTACCACATACCTCATTCATATTCAGGATCCGTCCGCGAATTCATATTGTTTTAATGTGGGACATCGCCTTTACGGCATAACTCTGCGAGGCCTGGGCAGCATGAGAGATAACACAAAGGAGAGCAGGCAAGGAACAGCACGGTGGGGGCTTTACCAGGCGGAGGGGTGTCTGTGTAACCTAAAGACCACGGCTTTCTGCTTCCCAGCTCCCGACTTCTCATCGGAGGAACTCTCAGCTCTGTACATGCCGTAGCTGGGGGCTGGGGGGAGAGGGAAAAGCCCGCTGACGATGGGCCGGGGTTAAAGCATCCCGAGCTGGGTGCTCCCGCTCCCCGTGGTTCCGCACGCTGCTGCCCACTTCATGCCGGCTGGGGAAACACGTGCGTGGGGGCAAGGTTTGGTCACGTCCTTTGCAATCCCCCCAGGAGAATGTCGGGGGTGCCTTGGCAGCCCCACTTCCTGGCACTTCGGGCAGGTCTGGCAGCGGGCACGCAGACCCACACACCCTAGGGATAAAAGGGGATCTCTGGAGAAAGAGGGGACGGCGCC
>NW_010263246.1:0-289 GCF_000690775.1 Eurypyga helias
GCGAGCGGGCAGCGGCCGGGGGCTGCGGGCCGAGACCCTCCTAATGAGGCTCTTCATTAAGGGGCGTGCGGTGCAAGCCTGCGAACCCGGGTGGGTTTCGCTCTCTGTGTGTGCCCCCCGATTTGCCTGTCCCCCCGCCCCGCCGTTAGTGGAAGACGGGACACAATGTCGCCCATTGTGCCGCTCACCCCCGCGCCGGAGGGCAAACGGAGGGGACCCCGGGGTCGCGGATGCGGACCTGGTGCGAATGGGCCGTGGTTTGGTTTGTTCCGCTGTGGCTGGGGGGGGG
>NW_010263246.1:313-6905 GCF_000690775.1 Eurypyga helias
GCAACAAATCCTTATAGGAAGTACCCCCAAGGTTAAGAGAGTTTTCCAAGTCCTGGTTCAAACAGCAGAATTCAACCCAAAAGGTGCAAAAGAGAGGGATCGTGCGAAGACTAACCACAAGAAAAAAGCCTTGCACTGGTCAAAGCCTGTAAAAACAATCTCACCGCGGTGTTAGTGTTTCATATGACTCTTTGTCCAAGAAAAAGTATTTCCAGGTTCTGTTGCAACAAGTCCACATCACTTTATCCCCAGTGGGTCTGCCTGGGATATGCCCCACGGCTATTTTAAAATGCGTTGTTAATAACAATTCATTACAGTTGATAGAACTGGGAGACTTGCCTTTTATTTTGCAATTAGACATAAAGGCTCTGACCTGGCAAATGCTATGCGCTGTGAGCATGCGAGTAGCTCTGCTGAAGTCATCTGGGACTGCTCATGTGCTTAATGTTAAGCCCGTGAGAGTTTGCGGGATCAAGGCCTGAGACGGTCTTCTTCAAGGGTATTTGTTTACCTGCTCTGTATAATCTAGATTCGTGACTATGCCTTACCAAACCATTTCTCTGGGAAGACCTGAAGAATCAGCTGGGTATAGCTCTCGAGTAGAATTGCGAAGCCAAATGATTCTTCCCGTAAACACAAACGGTTTGCAGGAGCTTGGTTTGGGGAGACATTACGGCATTGGGTACGTTGCATTGCAAACGGTTCAGCTGTGCGAGCCTGTGTGTACTGAGGCGTTAATGCAGGATTGTTGGGCATTGGGCCCAGAACAGATGTGACCATGAGTGAGAGCAAAGAGACGGGGAGGAAGGAGCAGAAGAAGAAAGCGCATTTTAGGCTCCTCAATTCCTGACTAGGCAACCATCGCTTCCAAAAACCTGGGCACTGGCCCCAGACGCCTCTTATCAAGAGAAAGTAGATCAAGAGAAAGTAGGAAGCAACGTGATCTGTGGGGAAAACAAACATATTTGTTTTTTCATTTGCCAATTCTGCAAACAATAGCTGTTTGTAGGTAAACAATCCTCGGGTCTGCATCGCTAGATCAATGCAGGGAGTGGTTCCCATCAGCTCTGCGGTGCCAGACACACTGAATGGTTCGTAATGAAACAGGTCCTTGAACTTCTTCACAGCGCAGACACTATCTTAGTAGGTTATCACACACTTGCTTCTGTTCCTGCTCCCGCGCTCCTCATCTTCCGTTGCTAGGTCTGGCAGGGAGGAGTGAAGGCAAGAGGAAACAGAAGTTGTTTTAATATAAAAGGCTTCAAAATGTTCAGCTGTTTGTTATTTCCTTGCCACTGACTTTTCCAATTTACTTTTGGAGCCTGGCAAACTCAAAGGCAGGCCAGTCCTTGCGCACAGTCACAGTTTAATACCCATGATATGCATGAAGAAAATTAATTTGATTGAGGATTTTGCTTCATGAAGTAATTACAGTGCCAAGTATAAAAAGGCTGTGTTTTGTCTTGAGCCATTGAAGTCCTGGTTTGCATCCGTGTTTAGGGTCACAAATCCTTCCACAAATAGAATCTCAGAGTCTTGCATCACTTCTTTTCACCTTTACTGACAAATTCTGTGGAGATGGAGAGGAATGGGAAAAGAAACTTTTCTTCAGCCCCAGATGTGAAAAAATAGAAGCTTTAACCTAAGTGGGCATGAGAAGGGGGATAGAAATACTGAGAGAGGAGTGAGTTCACAGAATAAGTCTGCTTCGCACACCAAGATACATCCAACACATACAATCCTTCCCCACCAATATTCAGCATGGCCCAAATAATGTTGGATTAACTTTTAAAACTCCCATGTAATACATATGATTTCCAAAGGATTTTTATGACAGTCTGATCTTTCTTTAAAAAAAAAAAGACATCTCTCTGGATTCCAGTCCTTAACCTGTCCTGGTATAAAATGCCAGATTTTTTCATTAATTTTGTGTCTTTCACAGCAGAAGGCAGTACTTCAGTTATCACCATGTCTCCTACTTGTCTTATAAGGCAGCTGATCAGGTTTGTCTTCAATGAACTCAGCAAAAACCTGTGTAACAGCCAAACTTTTAAGCAGCTGTAATTACTATTAGATAGGTACATAATTATTAAGGCAGGTAAATAAGCAAATAGATGTCTTTGTTACTAAATACCTCATCCAATGGGTCTGTAAGGGAATGTTTCTCCATCTTCATATTCTCTCTGTCTGGAGTAAAGAAGCCAACCTGGTGGGAAGGGACCAGGCTGAGGGAACTCACTAGACCTCATTTGCTTCTGGGGTCTGGAATGGATCTTTGGATTTTGCAGCCAGAAAACGTTTGGAAAAACAAAGCAGAACCAAACCCGCTGGCAAAGCACAGTCTCGCTCCCTTCAAATGGCCAGCCCGTATCAATTAAACAGTCTACGACTGCAACCAGGGAGCCTGTAAAACGCCAATCATATTGTAGTTCAAACCAATCCATCCTGCTGCTAACCCACATTGTGGGGAATTTGAGGAAGAGTGATGAAATTCGTGAGTTTTGTTTGTTTAGAAAAATGAACACAAGCCCTAGAAAACTACGCACAGAAAACAAAGTTACAGGAATAGTAAATTTACAAAATTTGGCACAGAAAAACAAGAAAATTCCCAGATGAAAGTCGCAGGGGAGCAATGCCCCATTCTGCCTTATCTGGGAGATGCTCAGATCTGGCTTATTGTGCAATTACTGCCATAGCTGAGCTCAGTGGGAGCTGAGCTCCGAACGCCTGTCATCTAAAGTACTGACTGTAGGTGACTCACGTCGGGAATCCAAAATTGTGAGGACCTTTTTTTTTAATTCATCACAGCCTGCCCTCTTTCCTCACTGATAATACAAGGTCAGCATCTTCCCAAAATTACTGGAAAAGGAAATGCTGCGTGTGAAACGCTCAGCCACTGCTGTCATGAGCACCATGGAAAAACCATACAGAAATGAATAATTTTGTGCCCAAAGCACAGTTTGAATAACAGGCAGTAAAAAGCCTCGTCACTGAGCATTAAACAAGAGGAGAATAAATCATGAGAGGAGCTGCTCTCTCAGGAGCAGCAGCCGTTGCCAATGGGGAGCGAGGGGGATGCCTGTGGGAAAAGGGCATCGATCACTCAATTACAGCTCATCAGGACGCGCACAGGCAAATTCTGATCTCCCCTGGTTGTTGAATGCTGTAGTGTACAGCCTCAGTAGCCTTTTAAGTACACTGTTTCACACACACATTTAAGTTTGTGTGCGTATGTGCTCCGGGGTTTATGTAAAATAAGCAGAATAAGCTTTGGCTCTGGACCATGTTAACTACTCTGCAGCCACGGGACTTGCAGTCAGCTTGAAGCAGAGACTGAGGTCTAGATGCAAAATATCACTGAACTATCAACTGTAGAGCAGCTCTCGATGGCCACTGCTGACTGGGCTAGGTGCAAACTGTGGTCCTGCAGGCATCTGCCCCACTGCCAAATTTGTCTTCATGCATGGGTCAGGATACCAAAGTCGTTTAGAACCATCACGCTCCCAGGTGATCTGGAAATGTCTTCACTGACCCTCTGTAACAAACCCTCTGCACTCCTGCTGTGGAACCAAGACATGAGACATGTATATGGGAGCAGGGTGTATTTGGAGGAGTTACCACCAATATTCCCTTCCTTGTGGTTAAGTGAGGTGGGGAAGTCTGAGATGTTAATCCCCGCAGGGACCCTTGGCACCCATAGCAGCGAGGGAGGCCGCTGCACCGTAGCATGGACATGTCCTGCGACCGCTCTTGGCACAGACACGCGTGGTCAGCTCTAATTCATGGTGGCAGATCTAAGAGTGTGCATGTCTGACCCAACAGAGGAAAGGCAGTCTTTGTGCTGGCTGGCAGAGAAGGGCTGGTGTACTCACAGCCTCGAAACTTTCTGCGAGGAAGGGCTCTGCAGAGAAGCACAGCACCAGGGAATTCACAGCTATCGCAGTCGGTGCAGCAGGATCAGGACACATACTGCCCACGTCTCTGCAAGCACTGCTGCAACAGTAGAACATAACCGGGTGACTCAGTAGCAATGTGACCTCTCATTAACAGATGCTTTTCCTCTTTGCGTCTGTTCCTGACACATTTATCAACTGTTACAAACTTAGGTAAACCCCATTTTTTCAGTGCTTCTGTGTGAATGGTGGCATGGACCTCCTGGAGCATGGGAATGAATACAAAGGGTTTCTCACTTGTTCTGAGTGGGGCTCTGCTCTTGCTTTTAGGGCATCTCCTGCTGAGCTCACCATCCAACAGTCTGGAGAGGCAAGTCTTTCCACCTCCGTGCATCTGATCCATGCACCCGCAGGAGAGGACACATCTCCTGAGGCTGGTGGAGTTGTTCCAGTTTGTGGTAGGACTGACTTTGCCCAACAAAGGACCAGTCAACATCCGCAAAACTCCCTGACAGTGGAACGTCTTGTTACTCTTTTTGTGACGTTACTAAGGGAAATATTGCACACAGCTATGTATATTGGTTAAAGTTTATTATTTCAGCTCATTCATATGTCACTGACTCACAATTCATTCACTCTGTACAGCCTTTTAAGGCTTACACATACTCAAACCCTACATGTGGAACTTTTGCCTTAGATACGTCTCACACTGCACCAACGTTAACTCGAAGAATCAGTAATGCCTAAAATAATTTCCCCAGGAATTTCTTGTAAAAAATCTTCCTCATGAGAGACAAGAGACAAGGTCATCCCACATGAGACAACGCACTGGCATGACTCTAGACACTGTTGTCCTGGAATTTACTCATCTTTCTTAACCAGATATTCTGCCCTCTAATAACAAGAGCACTTACCACCTCAGCTGAGTGTTTCTGTGGCCAAAATAATGACAGAAATGGATAAATTCTATTGGTACTGCACCGCCTCTGTAATGATTCCTTCCTCATTCTTTGAACTACCAAATTATTGCCTGTAGTGTTGCAATACATTATGGTAAAACCAGAAATAGCAAGTTATCATAGGCCCAAAAAAGTTCTGTTGCCAGATCAAGCCACTAGCCCTAAAATGGATCAGTGGCCACGTCTTTTCCAGAGAGAATAGACAGAAATGTCTTCCATCTTTTTCATTTACTGAATCCTTATCAGACACCTCAAAGTTTCATTGATTGGCATCTAAGGATAGCTTGGATCCAAACTCCTTTTTACTGGGACTAGGAATATGTCAGGATTTGGTAAAGAGATTCTCCTGGCTTTGATGCTGTTGTGGGAAATAGCAACTGGACAGTTAAAAATGGACATCTTAGAAATAAACGATTCTGCTGTTGTAATGTATCCCTGTATTTTCTGAGAATGCTCACTGGATTCTGCCATTGCATACAAGGATATTCCCACAAATTATTGTAACCAAAACACCTTCCCATATGAAAACTTCATCTTGCCACTGCTAGGCAGGATGAGTCCTTCAGTATTGACAGTTTAACAGAAATTGATTCTGTGCTTTGATTGGTAAAGACTTACATACTGGGGAAGAGGGAAGTCTTCCTTTGCGTTGTTGGCAGCTCTCAGGAACCGAGCACCCTCAGACAGGTTTTCACCTGGGCAGAGGACCTCCAAGAATACCCCGCAAGCTGCAGGAAGTGGGGTTTGATTCATCGGTGGTACTTTCCCTTCTGAATCAGCACTACATGTTATGCCGCTACGATATCACGGGCTATCTGCCTTTGGAAGCGCTGAGTATTTTTAAGCATTCTAGCAGCAAAGTGCTGACTATTGCTGGGGATTACAGATTCTGTGAAACATTTTGTAAGATAACTTCGGGCATCTTGCCACTTGTTATATGGAAAATATGTTGTATTATCTTCCATGTGTGTGTGGGTGTAAGGGTGCTCCTAGTGTCCTGGCCCCCAGCCTGCAGAGACTTACACATATTTTATTCAGAATGAAGTTAAGCAATACATAATGAACTTGTTCAGGCGCAGAGCCTAGATCTGTCACTTTAGACATGTTCCATATCCTTTAGGACTTCTCGAAAGACAGCATCTTTCTCGACGTTCGGAGGATGCTACTACGAACACGGTGCTGGAGGTTGACTGTGCAAGACACGAGCGTGTCATGATAGGAAGTTTCAGGCGAAGGGCCCGGTCCTGCCCCGGTAGGCTGAAGCCCTTTGGGATGGTCAAACCGGGGTGGTCGAACTGGGCCGGTCAAACTGGTCCCAGCCTCATGTATGCACACGGGATGCGGAGTTCTGTCAGCTGCGTATCTGGTGTTTCTTCCTTCTCGACGAGCCCCGGGAAGCTCTGCAGAGGTCCTGAGGGAAGGATGGGCTGCAGTGGGTCGGGATGAAGAACTCGGGCACCAGGAATGGCAGAGAAAGGTCCTGTCAGCTGGGGGCAAAGGCTGTAAGACGATAAGGGAGGGATGGATCCTTCCAGATCATCCACTACCCAAGAGAGCAGGGGTATTCCTCTGGGGACCCGAGCAAGCGCCCTCTTGCGACTGACTTCTGGGTGGGTTTGGGGGTGTCGCAGGCAGGAGGCAGCGCAGAGCACGTCCCCTCACGCCGAGCCTGGCACAAGCCCGGCCGGCTGTCCACCCCCTCTCCCACCGCCCTCGCCGGGTTGCGGCCCCGACCGACGG
>NW_010263247.1:0-5638 GCF_000690775.1 Eurypyga helias
ACACAGACTCGCGCTCTTTCGCTCAAAACGTGTGTATACATAAAACTATATGTAACTATATAGGCACTATACGGGCATTACGTATAGATTATAAACAGATACGTAGCTATAGAAGTACTGGTATATATAGACATGCTATAACTATATATACACACCACTGTATAGTAGGTAGACAGTCACTCGTGTCACTATGGCTGCAATACAGCAAGCCTTTGGAGGCATTCCATCGCTCTTCCCTTTCAGTATAAATGAGCATCTTTTTATCGAAAATAGCTCTTTTACTTACTTATTTATTTATTTAAGGGCACTATCACCTGGATTCAGCTGTCCTAGCTGAGAACTGAGTAGCCGCTTGGGACAAACACTTGCCAAGGCTCCTCCGAGTGTCTCAGCGACTGACCTGCAGAGTCCCACGCTGGCTAAGAAACGGGGGAACGGGTGACTTTACGGGAGGCACAGCCCTACAGGCAATTTCCTTCCTAGCCTGGTCAAAACCCTTTCAGTGTCAGCGTGGCACAGCTGTACACATAGTACCACAGTCGCGGCTAAAACACACGGTGGCCTCTGCAGAACCAGGACCAGGCCATCGCAGTTCGTGGTCACCCATCGCAGGAGCCAAAGCTGCGTGCTGGCTCCCTGTGTGGGCTTAAGTTATGCACCCGCTACCCAGCTGCTTCCCCAAACGCTTATGTGGCACCTTCTCTGGAGGAGCAGCTTTGAAGGCTGCGCTGAAATGCCAGTAGATCACTTCCACTGCAATAACAGCTCTTCCATCTTAACAGAAAAAATGGAAGACCTAAAATTTAACTATAAATATTTTTATCCAAAAAAACCCAAATCCCAGGAATTACAAAATTGGGAATTCTTCTCGAAAAAAAACGTGAGGTAAAAGACCTGCTTTGCTTTTCTTATGCCTAATAAATTCTGAAGAAATAATAAGAGTAGCAAAATGGTCCTGTTTTCTAATTCACCCTTATTTGCAGACATTTGTTCAGAAGTGAACAAACCAGACTTTGCTTAATTCTTGAGATGAACACACTCATACTTCAATAAACAATTATTTTTCTAAGTGCTATCAAAACAAGAGCAACTGTGATGAGCCTTTAAACATTTTGACTTTAAGTTCTGTCCAGTATCTCTTTCTAATTACAAATTAATGGGTCATTAACCAGAGGCTGTTGAAAGTACAGTAACACCGTAATTTCCCTAAAATGTCCCCATGCAGCAAGCTTGCTAACACAGGCAATACACATTTATATGAAATCTCTGAAATCTTTCTGAAGGTTAAGCTTTTCTTAACTTTAACCCAAAATTCATATTTGCGTAGAACTGCAGAGCCATTAAAGTTGCAGGGGACCTCCCGTGCAGGTACTGGAAGGCAGCTATTTGTTTTCCCTTCCCTAGGCTGAACAAGTCCAGCTTGCTTGGCATCTCCTCACAGGGCAAATGCTCCAGCTCTCAACCATCCTGGTAGTCCTCCAAGGGACTTGCTGAAATTTCTGAAGGTCCTCCTTAGTTGGGGGCACCCAAACTAGATACAGTATTCCAGATGAGGTCTACTGAATGCCCTATAAAAAGCAATAATCGCTTCCCTTGGTCTGTTGATCACGCTTCTGCTGATGCAGCCGAGGATGCTGTTAGCCTTCATCCCTGCCAGGGCTCTCTGCTGGCTCGTGTTTGGTCTGTTGGCCACCAAAGGACCTGGGTCGTTCCCATCAGAGCTGCTCCCAGCCTGTCAGTGCCTAGCCCGTAGAAATGCAGGGGGTTAGTCCACACCCAGTGCATTCATCCTCGCTGACTTTCTGTTTTCCCATTCAACTGGCCTACCTAGGCCCCTCTGAATGGCAGCCCCGTCCTGGAACATGTTGACTGTATGCCTTAGTTTGATGTCCACAAATGGGAGGAGAGTGTGCTGTGTCCTCCTCCAGGCTATTGATAGGGATATTGAACAGTACAGGTCTCAAGACAGACTTCTGAAGAACTTCACTTGTAACCAGCTGCCAGGCAGACTAAAAACCGTGAGTCAATATGATCCAATCAGGTTTTTTCTCATCTAATTTTCCCAACAAGGAAGCTGGGGGAGACCGTGCCAGAATTCTTCTATTCACTGCTCTCCCATCATCAAGGGATCAAGGCAGATAGGCCAGGGCCAACCCCTGCTGGGTCTTTTCAGTCACCTTTTCTCCTCTATATACCCAGAAATGGCTTCCAAGAAAACTTCTGTGATTTTCCCAAAGTGAAGCTCACCACCCTTTAGCTCCTTGGATTGTAGTTGCTCTTTTAGAAGATAAAGTGCAATGTTTGGCCCTTTTTTCAGCCATTAGGTACCTCTGCAAATCTTCATGGCCTTTCAAAGATAAAAAGTGGCATTGTCATGACATCAGTCAGCCTGCTGAGCACCTGGCTGGTTCCCCAGATGTGCGTGGTTTGGGATTCCTCAAGTGAAGATCCCCAACTCAGTCCTTTTCCACTACTAACGGATTCTCTTCTTGAGGCACAAAGGGCTGGCAGACTCTGTTGAAAAGCAAGGCAAAGAAGACATTGAGTACCTCAGCCTTGTCTCTGCCTGTTGACACTACATCACCTGTCCCACACCTTCCTTTTATATCCTTTCACTGCGACGATGGTGGCACAAGCTGCTCTTGTAGCCCTTGACATGCTTTGCTGGTTACGCCAACAGCTGAGCTTTGACTTCCCAACCACCATGCCCTTATGCCCAGGGAATGCTTATAGACTCCTTGTCGTGATTTAACCCCGTCCGGCCCACGCAGCCACTCGCTCACTACCCTTCTCAGCAGGATGGGGGAGAGAATTGTAAAAGTGAGAAAACTCGTGGGTTGAGGTAAAGACAGTTTAATAGGTAAAGCAAAACTCTCACACACAAGCAAAGCAGAGCAAGGAATTAATTCACCACTTGCCGTGGGCAGGCACCTCCAGGAAAGCAGGGACTGCATAAGGCATTGATGGGCAGGGAGATGGAACAAAGAATAAACGTTCTTGATGGATTTAATTGGGAATACTTTCACTGTAAAAAACATATGACAGTGCAAACTGTTAGCAAAGCCTGTCCAACTCCAGCAGTCAGCACATCCAGTGTCTATACTGCTATTCCCACTTCCAGGCAGGACCGTCCAGTTTGTTGACTGCTACTGTAACCTTATGGGCAGCAGTTACACAAACAGCTTTGCTTCAGAAGGGGAGGGCTGGGTGACCGATATCAGATCCACCAGTATTGCCTCACTATTCCTCTGTTCATGTGGCTACGCCGCTGGTATCTTTCGGCTGGAGGATAGTGCTAAGGCTCAGGGACTAGGACTGTCTTTTTGTTCTGTGCTTGCATGGTGCCCACCAGAGCCCTAGCTGCACGGGTGGTGCTGCCAGGTCTCACAACAGTGAAGTTCACAATGATAATAAACAGCAACTTAAAAATAATCAGTAGGTGCTTATATTGCTGTTGCTGTCACAGATACAGACAGCAGCAGCAGATACAGACAGATACAGACAGATTCAGCTCACTGAATCACAACTGTGACAATTCCCCAGGCCTCCTGTCTCAAGAAACCGATCCTCCAATTTTTCATGAGGGCTCCCATGGAGAAAAACAGCTGGGGAACAGTAATACCTGGGCTGAAGTAGGTGCAAGTAGGAATGCTTTGCTCCCTCTTCATTTAGAGTAGCTTCTTGTAAGCTGACGTATGCTCCCAAGGTTGCTCTTAACTGGTCGTTTCCTTCTCCTTCCGCAGGTTGTGTGTGCAGTGTGTAAGAATCTGAGCCTGCACTTGGAGGTTTGCCCGCTAGCAGCTGGCTGTGCCCAGGAGTATCAGTTCTTCAAAGTGGGTAATGCACCTTACTGAGAACGGCAGGAACCATTTCCAGTGGATTTCGGAGGCAGGCATAATTCTCCTCTCTGCTCCTCAGGTGATTATAGCTCTGAATTCCCCGCCCTGCCTTTTTTCCTCATGTCTTCCCATCCCTTCACATTGCGATGACACATTTGTAGAGGACCGAAGTGAATACCTGTAAAGCTGTGTTGTTGTCATGTCTCCCTCAAATTGCAAATATGGGCACAGAACCAGAGAAACAAACTGGGATCGTCGTTTTACGTTTCAGACCTTTTTAGTCTCAAGCATGAGACCTTATTGAAGGCATTAATGAGGAGGCAAAATGAAGCTTTAAACAGAAACAGCTGCAGCCTTAGCTGTGGAGGAACTAGCAGGCTTTGCAATTAGGCAATAGAACAGTTTATTAAAATAAGGGGGGAAAGCTGCTTTTCAGACAAAAAAAAAAATTGGAGAAAAAAATCCCATTTGGAAACATGACATAAAACCAGAACCCCTCCCTTTGAAAGCGGATGGACTAGCGTGCTGTTTCTCTTTATGTACTTTAAATAATGCCACCAAGAACTGTCTACTCCCTCTATTGCTGAAACCAGAAAATGCTGCCACGGAGCACTTACCTGCATGGGCTCCAGCACGCCCGGAGGGACAACACAACCCTGCACCAAGGCTTGAGAAGAAAATACAGCACGAGGAGAAAATAACCCTTGTGTTGTGCTCCAGTGCTTTGGTTTCGAAAACAGCCTGTCTTTTTCTAAGGAATCCTAGGATTTGCCTGCAATACTTTTGGGGAGACTGTGGAGGTGATAGTTTCTCAGGTCAACAGAAGGATGCCTGGGCCCCAAAGAATCATCAGTCTAATGGAGATTGCATCTGAGACAGGGGAGATTCAGGACATGCACTGGAGCTCTTGGCTAGCCTCTCCCTAGGTGTCTTCCACCTTCCCCACAAATGAAACCCTAGGTCTGGCAGCAAACCAGGACTTGGGTTTGTGTTTTGCCTTTCATCTCGAGAAATGTAACGGCTGTATTCCTCACTGACAAAAGAGCAGCAGATCTGAACTCACCCATGAAGCTAGTGCTTAGCTACAGATTAAGAAAGTTGTAACGGTAAGTAAATGAGGGCACGGAGTCTCTAGGAAGAACTTTGCAAGCATCTCTGATGAACTGCTTCCAGTGAGGGGAGGTCTCAAGTGTTCCCAGCTGGGAGAGGGGGCTGGGAGTCACATCCTGCCGCTGAGGGACTGCTTCCTCCAGTCCAGGTGGGGAAGGAGCTGGCTGGCCAGCTGCCAGCCTTCGTGTCGCTGTGTGGTGTTCTTCCTCTGCCGGCGTTCTGCTCCTGTGTTTCTTGGTGGTTTTGGCTTTCTCAAGTTTTATTCCTTTCTCCTGATAAAGCTTTCCTTGTCTATGCTTGGAGGGTGAGCAAAGTCTACAGAGGATCAAGCAAGTTTAGCTATTTGTCCTGAGGATGCTTTGCTTCATTGGTCCCACTCGTTTTTTCTAATGCCGTCACCTGCCTAAGCAAAGTTACAGGTCTTGGGTTATCCACGCTGCCCCTGGGAGTCCCGGGGGTTGTTCTGCACAGGCTGACAGGAGTGGCAGAGTGTGCGCTCACAGGCGTTTGTTGTGCTTAAACACGTGAGACCAGCGTCTCAAACTGGCACAGGGAGACTTGGGACAGAACCTGATTGCTGCTCCAACTCCGCTGAAAACCCGGTCACGGTAGCCTTACGGCCCGGTGCTGTGCACTGCGAGCATCCTGCCCGTTGCTGTGAGGGCACCCTGCAGGCACCAGCCGTCCCC
>NW_010263248.1:0-380 GCF_000690775.1 Eurypyga helias
GATGGGGGCACCAGCACCACCTGGGTGTGCCCCGATACAGCGAGGAGGTAGAACACAGCCCCTGCAGCGGGAGCTTGTGATTTAGTAACCTTAAAAACTGCCAGTGGAACGTTTTCATTTAAACCTTCAGCCCTACAAGCACTGACCCCACTGAGAGGGTGATGAGGTGTCTCGTCAGTGTTTTATGAGCCTGTGGGAGTGAAGGCGGTAGGTGTCACGACTCCTGGGGGCAACGGGCCATGCACCCAGAGGCTGCACCCCGAGATGGCCGGGAAAGCAGCCCCTGACGTCTTATTAAAATCAGCCAGTCCCAAACGTTTCCCAGAGATGGCTGTACAGCTGCCCTGCGGTGTCACGGCCGGGGTGTGGCTTGGGCCCTT
>NW_010263248.1:403-703 GCF_000690775.1 Eurypyga helias
ACATGGAAGGATATCCTGTGTTTTCTGATTGCGCAGTTTTTCCTTTACACTTGTCTGTTTGACTCCATCGAGCCCTGGGCAGCGCGTCAGCACAGCTGCCTTGGTCTGCCGCCCCGAGATGGGGCTTCAGGTAGCTGCCAGCAAGGTCTGTTGCTTGGATCAAAGGCCACCAAACTATTTCCTTACGGATGGCGTCAGCAGAAGGTCGGATTGACTTCTGACAGACCAACCAGCAGACGCCTGGATTGAGGACAGCCACCGTCAGCTGGGTGGGCAGGGAGGGGACGAGAGGGGCGGGGA
>NW_010263248.1:716-2915 GCF_000690775.1 Eurypyga helias
TGAAGGAAGCAAGTTCTAAAAACCAAAGCAGCTTGGTGCTGTTAGAGAAACCCATCTCCCTGCAGCCCGTGAAGGAGGCAGAGCAGGTGCCAGCAGCCCCAGGGCCTGCACCAGGACACCCGCGGGGATTGCAGAGGCGGGACCGAGGCGCGCCCTGCTCCTGGCTGGGAGTGCTTTCTGCCCTCCTCCAGCACCGCCATCACTCGTATCTTTTCAGTGCCCCAAGCAGCGCTCGGAACCGGACCTGTAAATTCATGCTTCATGCGTTGTAGGTGCATCGAACTTCAGGTCAGGCTGGGAGAACGCACAGAACTGCAAACAGCCCCAGAGCTGCCTTCCCAGCCTACCGCCACATGCAGCTACCAGGCATCACTCTGCTTGCTGTTCAGGCATTCCCAGCACGCCCCTGGTCTGACAGGAAACATTTTAGGACATTCCAGACATCCTTTAGTTGCACAGGGGAAGAACAATCAATCCAGGCCCTCATTTCTCTTGTATGGACGAATACAGTCTAGAGGGAAACTGAGGGAGACATATGTTCCTGTACACAGACACCTCCCACACGCTGAGGGGGCTCACTACAGCTCCCTAAAACTCCTGTCCTTCAACTCCTTCCCTCTAGGGGACAGCAGATCTGTGAGGCACCAACTCCTCTTCCCATCTCAGTGTTCCCCACGCTCTGCAAAGCTGCAACTCCTGCACTGGCACCTTCCTGCATACTCGTTCCAGCAGCTTCAGGCCTTATAGCTGGTGGCCGGGGCAGGCCCAAGGGACGCTGCTCCTCGCTCCCATCCCCAGCTGCCTGAGGATGGACACCCGGCCGTGCTGCTCGCTCCCTCCATCAGAGAGTCACGTCAGAGAAAAGGGGCTGGGGAAGACCAGGCTGGCATTGCGGGGCTCGCTTTCTGAATGCTGCACCAACCGCCAGCCTCCAGCTGCGGTCTCGGCATCAAGGATTGTTTCCAAAACACACACCCACCAAACTAAAATGCAATCTATTTTATTGGTTAATTATGTACAGGAGATTCTTGATATTCACAGTACTATTAGACAAGTTACCTCCACAAAGAGCAAGAGTAAAACCAAAAATGACAGTCCGCTGTAAACAAAACTGGAAATCCTGGATTTGGTGGGACTGCTCCAGACAAACTGAGAAGGCACTCAAAGGAAAACGACACAAGCCAGCTGGTGAACACAGCCCGGGTACTTTGTGCACTTCTGCCAAGATGATAATCCAGAGGCACAGCGTGTGGAGACCAAACGTCGGGGTACCAAGAGCGATGCAGGACATCCCATTCCAAGCGTGCTACATGGGTGCTGACATACAAGTTTCATTTACTCAAGTCTCGTAACTTTAGAGCCCTCACCTCCCTCCACACACCCCTGACTGCGAGTTTAGTGTTATCAGGACAACTTTAAAGCCAGCCAGCAGAAAGGCTGGGGCGGCGCCAAAGGCACTCGGTAGAAGTCGTCGGTGGGGAGGGTGGGTTTCGGTCAGGCTGGCAAAGCGAACAGCAACCAGGGCCAAGAACTCGGCAGCCGGTGGCATGTGGTGGAGCGAGGGAAGGCTGGGACACGGGGGGAGGTGGCTTCTCTGATTGTCAACACTAAATCAAAGGAAAGCATGGCCAAAGCTGGCAGGGAGAGAGGGGCTGGAAACGTCCCCAGCTCAGTCGTGCCTCGCAGCATCAGTGAGCTGAGCAGCAGAGAGGACGCGGCCTTCCATCTTCTCTCCTTAACTGCCTTCCCTTGAGTGCCTCTCCCCAGAGCCGGGGCTCCCCTTGCTCACCGGGGCATGGCCCAATGCTCAAACCCTCCTGCCAGGCCACGCACCTGGGAGGCTGCCCAGGTCCCTGCTGCCCGGGTGACTGCTGCTGGGGCAGGTCACTTCCCGCTCTGCGCACCGAGAAAGCTGTGCCCTCTCCGAGCGTGGGCAGGAGACAATCCCTTGAAGACAGTGGTATCCATCCTCAGGGGGAAACAATTTCAGGGGCACAGGTGCCAGGCGTAGAACGAGGCAGAAAAGCTAACAAGAGACCAGAATTCCTATTGTGAAAGCCACAGCTCTTGGCTAATCTCCAAGTCATCTACCTCTGATCACTTACATCAGAGAATTCAAGACTGGTCACTTGAATGCAAGGAAAGGTGGCTGAAAGGTGACAGCAAGAGCAGGCCCAGCAGAGGCTCTGTTTTAGGGAA
>NW_010263248.1:2931-28180 GCF_000690775.1 Eurypyga helias
TAACTAGTGTCATCACACAAAGCCACTCGTGACTGTCCCCTACCATCAGACACCCCCGTGACAGCAACAACTCCATCTCGTTCAGGAGAAACCGACCAGAGCGGGGCTGGCAACATCGGCTCTCAACTCCTCCGGGGACCAAGCCCCCGCAGTGTAAAGCTTTCGAAGCATAAACAACCATCACTGCGTCAATCTTCTCTGACCAACACCAAGATTTCCACACAGGGATCGGAAGGGTGCGGTTCCCACTCAGAGAGGCATGATTGCTTAGAGGGCACAGGAGGTTTTTACCTTTGCGAGAGATGCAGAGAGGGCATCAGTTTGTCCTTCTGCAGCAGTCAAGACATAACTCCCTTCAGAGACCAGACTGGGGAACAGCTTTTCCTGTCTCCTCAGGAGGTGGTCAGAAGTTCTCCATGACGATAACTTTGCCTCTTTCATCCAGATGGCAAATTTGCTATAGAAAGCAGCTCCTTAGAAACCTCAGCCTGCTTTTAACTCCTCTCCTTCTGTACTTGCACTGCCCAGACAAGATGTGCAAATAAACATCTGGCATCGGCCCAGGAGGGCTGACTTGAGGTGGTGCAACTCAAGATCCTGGCAGTAGCGGTGAGCGACTTCCCGCTGCCTTTCAAAGCGGGCGGTGGGGCGAGGGTGGGCTCTGGGCTGACGTAGCAGCATCAGCACAGTGAAGAACCCACATACGCAGGGATGGGCCTCGCCCTGTAAAGCTTCCTGGCTGAAGAAACGTAATTCTTCTTCACAGGATGAGCTTTCCGTCCCCAGCTACTGCTGACAGTGCAGCGAGCAGCATCTTCAGGGAAAAAAGATGCCACTGCGTGTGCCCAGGCACTTTCATCTCAGAAGGATTCCCTGTTCTCAGGCACATTCCAGCCATCAGTCCCAGCCCGAAAGTGGTGCTTGTTTGTCAGAGCCCTTCAGAAAATCCCATCTTCCCTTTCAGCCAGCTACTGGCACAAAGTGACCGTCCTGAGCAGGACGACTCCCACTTTGCACCGTGCTCTGCACAACATCCCCTGCAACACGGAGCAGTGAAACGGCGGAGCGCTAGAAACTGCTCCCTAGAATCCCAAAGCATGTTCTGGGCATCACGCATACAGTAAGCTGGTTTTTGCCATGTCACAGCCTGTCTTGCCTGTGAAATGGGTAGAGCTCACAGCACTGAACGGGAAGTTCTTCCTGCACTACACTACACTTGTCACCACTGGCACCGATAACGCTTGCGCCTCCAAGCTAACAAGGTCATAGCAGGATTATTAAAGCAAAGAGGAGTCATCTCGGTCAGGAATACCTTTTAATCAGCCCAAGCCGCTTCAAATTTCACCTGCGAAGAGACCGAAGGCTGCTGGAGTCCTGTCCTTTCTTCTCTTCCCCAAATCTCTCCTTTAAAGGAACATGGTTGTCTTACTGCATCTCCCTCAAGGAATGCCCTCTTCACACATTTTAACCTTTAGTGTCATGAAACCATTATTTAGCTCTTGCCTCATTTGCAGAACTAGTCTTAGTAAACCAAATCTAGCTGAATCCATCCAGGTGCAGTTCAGCATGATGTACATGTGGGTTCAATGGTTTATTATTTCCCTGTAAATACACAATTGTCCTGCATCTACTCTGTCTATTTCCATGGGTGGGAAATGAAAGCAGCCAAACCCAAACGTCATCACGTGAAGCTGAGTAAAGCTGCTGGTACATCAGAAGATTAACGACACTCGTCATCCTCTGATGGGCTTGGGGGACAGGCTCACCTGCACCCCCGAGTCACATCCTTATGTCAGAGTTCTCCCTTACCAGGACACACCTGAGCGTGTCTGATGTGCAGCACCAAATCCTCCTCAGAGGCTGAGTCCTTCTGCAACAAGAAGGTGTCATTGGCCCCGAAAGCCACAATGCCAGGGAGATGATCTGCTCTGGCATTATGTACCTACTGGAAAAAAGTAAAATTAAAATAGCCATTTGCACACGTAGGCTCCACTGGCAACTTTGATCTTTACCTGCTGTTCATAAAACCCTCACAGATGAGCATTTACAATTTAAAAATAAAATGGTTTTTGTTTCTGTTTTTTGTTTTGTTGGGGATTTTTTGGTTTTTTTTTTTTAAGAATATTTCTACATTTCTGTCAGCCAACTAATTTCAATCACGGCATAATCTAAGAATAAAGCAAATCCTAGCCAAGAACGGCTACCACGGGACCCTCAAGAGGCAACCCTGCTGCCAGCCTGCAGCAAGAGGGAGCAGCATACCCCAGCTCCTCACATCCCTACACCCCAGCTAGGAACTTGCTGTGAACTCCAGTTGATTTTCTTCATGTTGTTTCTCTTTCAGCTTAGGAATGATCCAGTCCTCGTGATGGCTGCGCTTCAAGAGAGCGGTGGGGTGAGAGGCTTCTGGGCAGCATTCGGTGCTAATGGCAGTGCTCCGTGATATCCACAACAACTGCCTTTTTCCAGCTGAAGAAGAAATAGCCCGTCCCCGCCCCTGCTGCCACAGCTATGCAGAGGTATCCGTTGTATGTCATGAAGATCAGCATGAGGAAATAGCTGACCACGACTTGAATGATGTGCAGCACAGTCTGCAGGAGGTGAGGGAAGCTCAGCATTTGCTGTCTGAGAACACAAAACCCAAAGAACTGTCAGCACCCGTGAGACACCGACGGGAAAACGCACATCCCCAAAGAGAAAACTTAGCTCTGAGGCTGACAGGATGCCAAGGTGGGCATGAAATGGCAGAGAAGGTAACAAAGCAGGCTGGACATGCATCTGTCACTTGTGTTTCTGCCCACAGAGCTGACTGGCAAGGAAGCATGGTGCTTGCTGGGAGGACAAAACTTTTAGCTGAGAAACAGAATTCTACAAACTTATTTCACCCCCACATTCAATAAGCAGAATGGCTTCTTTTCGGAGTAGAGGCTTTGACTACCTGTCAAGAGAAGGATCCTAAGTACTTTCTGTCTGGATCGCTGGCTATAACACCCAAATTCTGTTCCTGGGAACTCCCCAGATGTGTTCGTTACTGCTCTGGAAAAAAAGCAAGCTCATCTGACTCCTTGTGGCTTTCCTCTTTTTGGCCCTTTAGGATGGGGGGGACAAGTGACTCGAGCACAGTGTCCTCCACTGTCAAGCTGTGTCCCAGTCTGCAGTCACGATACTTTGCAGAGAGCAATACTGGCTGCATGAAGTTTTTTCTGCTGCAGTTTTCACCTTAGTCAGCTGCTGAAGAAATCTGTCTTAGAATGAAGAAGGAAATTCTTACCCAACAGTTTTGTGCGTCTCCATCAGGATAGTGCCATTGGGCCCTGGCACTGGCATGGAGTTGTAGCGAATGCTGACTTGGGATTTACGGAGCAGACACTCTCGGGCAATCTTAAGGCCTTCGTAAAACATGGCCAGGAAGAAGACAGCCACAAAGGCACCAGCCATTTCTGACAAAAGAGGAAGCATTATTGTATCTATGTAACAAAGGACGTGTGCCTCAAAACATGTCAGAAGATGCATGTACAATTCAACACCCATGTCACACTGCACAGGGTCTGGCTGGGCACTGTGTCATAGAATCACAGAACAGTTTGGGTTGAAGGGACCTTAAAGCCCACCCAGCCCCCCCCCCTGCCATGGGCAGGGACACCTTCCACTAGACCAGGTTGCTCCAAGCTTCATCCAGCCTGGCCTTGGACACTTCCAGGGATGGGGCATCCACAGCTTCTCTGGGCAACCTGTCCCAGTGCTTCCCCACCCTCTGCAGGAAGAATTTCTTCCCAGTGTCTAATCTAAATCTCACCTCTTTCAGTTTAAACCCGTTACCCCTTGTCCTGTCACTGCATCCCCTTGCAAAAAAGTCACCCCCAGCATTCCACATGTCCACACATGTACAGACAGTAAATATGAATCTAATTCACCCACTAACTGGAATTTCACCCATTAAGTGAAAGTAGCAGTTGCTTTTGCTAATAAGACCCACCAAATGCTCAAACTATATAAACCACCTCCTTTTTCTTTCACCCCACAGAAGCCATTTAAAACAGACTCAACACAGAGTGTCTGCATACTTTTGGCATAAAAAGCAAGGTAATTCCTGAAGCATTCATCAATTGCAAACGTTTTGTTTGGACTGGACAAGACAATTTTACTAACCTCCAGGAGTATTGATTGTAAGTCCAGAAAACAGCAATGGCACATTCTCATAGCTGAAGTGGAAAGTCATTGCCTGCCCAAAACAAAGAACATCAAGATCAGCCTGAAGCGCTCGTCCTGAGATGGAGCCACAACAAGATTTAGCAAAGCGTTTTATATGATGATGAGAACTGATAATTTCAGTTGGTCGCCAAAGAGACTAAGAAACTCTTCAGTAAATCTAGTGAAACACACAAGCCAGACACGGCTAAACATGCTCCAGGTCCCACTTCTAGTGGGCAGCTCTTGTAGGCAGTGCCCCTGGGCAGAAGGCACCGTCCTTCGCCGTACCTGCTACAGAAAAGTGCCTTCCCCTTGCTTTTGGAGCTCCTTTTCACCTCAGCATCAGTAGTCAGGGACTGGAGATGTCTCTATGGAGACATGTCCTTGACTCCTCATGACTACTCACAGGCTGGGGTACAGGGCACTTCTCTTCACCCTGACCTCACACGAGCTCATTCAGATAAGGGCTGAATCCTCTGGTCCCACCCCACACTGTGCCAGCAGACTACTGTCTCCCTACAGAACCTCCTAATACCTTACAGAGGCCTAAGTACAGTTACAACAAGGAGTATTATATAGAAAGCAGGACCACAGCTTCCCCTGGTGAAAATAAGGGCTCCTAACCTGCAGAGGGAATGCTGTGGGAAGGGGAGACAGCAGCGACCCCCTCAGCCCGCTGGCATTCATATAATTTTTCCATCCAGGTAGTACGTGACCACAGCTGCATAGAGTGTTTTTACATGTAAAGTACTCCCTGAGCTAGAGGAACTTCTCTTTGAACTCCTCTCATTGCTTAATTAAGGTTATTTGCTGATGATCAGAATTATGATTAATTTCAGCATCCGTAAGAATGAGCACACATTCACTACCCCCAGAGCAGAAATTACTATAAAACATCTTTTAGAGACTACTTCCGTTTCTTTAATGACTTAACATTTTTACATTTAAACCAAAACCCACACAAACCGAAGGGCGTTACAGCCTAGTTCCCTAAACCATGGCTGAAACAGAGCCTGCTACTTGGGGCAAGTAAGGAATGGGAACGTGCACACGTTAAAATGCGTTCTGTTTGTCATCTCAGATGCTGTACTATATACTTCCCTCCCTGGCAGTTTTATGCGCAATGTTAAATCAAAATCTTGTTTAATTAATCAGAGTTTCCAGCTGCAGGCTAAGGCAGAGTCCTGTCTATCCACTGAAGGTAAGAGCACTTGACATGTGCAATGAAATGGCATTTAAATGGAAAGTAAAAGATCAGAGAATGACAGTCCTTGGCAGTTAGATTATATGAAGAGCTTCACAAGGACATCAGTGACAATGCTGGACTGCAAGTTCCACCAGCACTGCTGGGCTTTGTTCACAAAGGGGAAAGCTGTTCTAGTTCTCCTTTCTGCTATGATACTGTTTGCAATAGAAGTAGAAGCAGTGATCCTTGGTGCCTTCCTTTGGGCACATGGCTGGCAGGGAAATTTCAACTGAAGGTTTGCAAAATACACTCCTGAGTACATTCTCATTTGAAATGGAAATGTACTCTCTCTCACCTCCTTTCAAAGTTTACCCATAAAGAGCTGTGGTTTAATAATCTGCAACTCACTCCAAAAGTATTTAGAAAAGGCAGAAAAAAGCTGAAAAAGTCCCTAGAACAGGTTACAGACAATGACACAGGTCCTACGGTCATCTCCATGGAAATTCTGGCCCAGATCTCTGCAAAGCCGCAGTGATGCCAGCAAGCACAAGTCTGAACTCGTTTAAATCAAAGCTAGCTAGAGCGGCAGGATTCAGGACCTACACAGCCTTAATGCCAACGTGGCAAAGAGCCCTGGTACCGGTGTGCCCCCCAGAGTGAGAGCGTACTTAAAGCTCAGGAGGAAAAGGGCAGAGGTTGGTCGCCTGCAGGTCAGCACAAGCCGTGACAACGGTGCGCAATCCTCTCCGGGCCAGTTACGGCTTTTGCCAACACTAACAGTCCCGGAGAACTCCATCCATCTCTGTTCCTTCCAGGAAAACACTTGCTTTGCATTTCTGCCTTTAGCTGGCTAGAGAGCAGACACCAGGCTGGCTGCTAGCAAGTTTTTTTGCAAGAAAAGACCATTTTGCCAAAGGATCCCCAGCTCTGAAATAAATTTTGTGTTTCATATCACTTCACGCCACTCCTTCACCCTGAAGAGCCACAAGGAGGTCTGTGTTTTAATTGGATTGATTCCCGCCTTCCAAAGCTGAGTTTCATTTCTGATTCTCAAAAGCACAACCTTTATGATGGCAAGTTACTCTGAACCGCAGACAAGGAAAAGCTCTCTGGTTAGTTATGACTTCTCCACTTACCATCATCATCATGTCAGATCCATGACCGTGTCCCGGGGCGGCCGTTGAGTGGTGATGTTCAGGAGGGTGCATGGTTGGTGACATGGAGCCGTTCATGTGGTGACGATTAGAGAACTTTACAGCAGAGATATTCAAAGGCACGTAGAAAAGTGGGACCCTGAAAAACAAAGGAAAAAAAAAATAAGCAGCTGCACTTTTCTAAAGAGAAGATGGTTTGTCTATTGCTTCTGCAAGAGAAAATTCTCTAAGCCACTGAGAACTACTGCCTCTGGATAAACTTCTGGAGCATCCTCATGGTCCTGCACTCTGACTACAGAGAGCGCCCAGTAAGTGAGCAGACAGTTTAAAGGAGGTGTGTCCCTCTGAGCTTTACCTCATTATATTGCTTCACCATCCCAAACACTCCTGCCAGAACGGCAGCCTAATCTGATTGAGGCAGAAATGGGGACAAGCGCTCATCATAAAGGAACATTTTGTATCTGTAAGGGGAAAAAGCCCAAGTCTCTTCTCAATTGCAGTCATGCAAGAGGCAAAAATATCTCAAGCCCCATTTTAAATTGCATATACTAAAGGATGAGATTACAATATTTCTCTTAATTGACAGTTACGCATTTTATTTGGAACATATTTAACAAAGAAATTACATTAGGTGGTACAAGACCTATTACCAGCCAAAGGTCTGCAACAGCCACAGGCAATCAAATTGCATTTCCATGAGCTTTGTATTGTCACATCTTCCCCGCTAATCACATTACACACAATGGAGAAACACTCAAAAGACTGGCAGTCCAAATCCCTAACCTGGTTACTGCAAATCAGGTATGTCTGGACGCGCTACATTAAAAACGGAACTACACGTCGTGGTTCCATGTGGACATGGCTTCCGCACCCTGGCACAACTTGGGATGGAACCTGGGACAATTCCTGGCCTGAAAAGGTCACCAGGTGGAAACAGCAACAAGAGAGAAAACAACCTGGGAATACCGGACAGTCCTGAAACAACAGCACGTGACAGTGTGCCAGAGCCAGGCAGAGGCAGCCCTAGTGAGACACCACTACAGACAAGTGCCGACACCGCTGCACGAGACCCTGTCTGCAATACCGTGTGCGCTCCCAGTCTAGCTTAGTGTTCGAGTTACATCAAGTGAAAGAAAAAACAAAGTACAGACACTATACCCAATTAAAATTAGAAAAAAAAGAGACATGCTTCCTTCCAGATGAACCATCAGGTGCATTTACAACTTGGACAAAAGAGGTTTTTAAGCTAAAAGACAATTTGGTGCTTGAGGAGGAAGGTATGAATATATTTAGACTGAGAGGGGAAATGAAACTGAAGAAGAGCTTTCCAAACCGAGAGCAACACGAGGCAAACAAAACCCCAAACCGCGGCGGAGCTGGTTCGGTTTGCGACAGCGACCTTATGGCACTTCCCTGCAGGAGTCACCCAGTGGCCCAGGACACGGCTGCCGGTGCAGCCGAGCATCAGTGACAGGGGGTGATCCCAGACAGCTTTGGAGGTAAATTCAAAAGAGCAACGAGAGAAGTTAAAGATTTGGAGACGGTAAGAGGGAAACTAAGTCAACGGTGCTGGGGAAGAACTCAAGAGAAAGAACGAACGCTCCTTGCCAACACTGACATTAGTGAGGGCCAGCAAGCCCCTGCATGCGCCCTCGGCTAGCCTGAGCTACACCAGTGATGCACAGCAAAGGTGTTTTCTGCATCTCTCTGCAGATGAAGTTTGTGGCCAATCTCTTATCGCATCAGACAACTTCACAGTAACTCCCTGGAAAGTTAACATGTAATATAACCCCATGGCACTGGCTAAAAGCAGAACGTATTTAGTATTATTCTGCTAAAAGCAGAATGTATTTAGTCCACATTTCTGCTAATATTATTAGCTCACCCCACCCACAACTTGGGCTTAAATATTAAGACCAGAGAAACAGCTCAGAAAAATGTTCAGGAGGAGAGGCTAATGCGAGCAGCAGCTCACCTGACCCAGAAAAGCATTACCCAAGGACACCCACGCAACAAGCGGTGTGATTTTCATACAGCATGGCTTTTAAGATTGTATTGTTTCAGAGATGAAGTGTTCAAGAGCTAGAACTGAAGTCCCAAAATCAAAACACTTGGGAAAGGAATCCTCTGCCAAGCCACACAAACTTCAAATTGTCTTTTGCAGCAGGGGAAGAAGAATGAACAGCCAAAGTGCTTTACACCACGGGATCAAAGACAAGTGTGCCGCGAGCGGAAAGAAGCAACATAAGAACCTACCCACCCCCCCAGCCAAAACCTCGTTTCCTCCCTCTTCTTTCAGTTGGGTGATGGTTCGCTTTGGATTCCACATCCTCGCTAGGGACCATGGTCCCATTCGATTATTTATTCATTTTAGGATTCCATGCTCCTGCCAAACTCTGCAGGTTCCAATACTCTCCACAGAAGCCCTGGCTGTTTACCAGATTAAAATCTCCCTTCGGGGTTGGGTTGTCTCCAACTTCTAATTTACCAGCACTGGCCTTCGGAGAGAGAGAAATAGGGAGTATGTTCTCCAGATCTTTACAGCGTACTACGGACAAGATTGAGTGTTCACAGTGGCTGCAAGCGGAAGGGCAGGGTCTGGGCACAGGTTACAGAGAGCATGCTTGGTGCTCACCTCCTTCCCACCCGGCTGTACTGGTGCTCCAAGGCCAGATCCAACCTCCTCCTGCACTCACCCAACGCCGAAAGACATTTATAAGAACCTGAATGGGATATTAAGTAGCATAAGAGGAAATAACCCAGCCTGAGCCACCTCAGCTGTCCTTTGTGTTACTAAAGGTAACCAACACATGGATGAAAATAAAGCACTTCCAGTGGAACACCCCAGTACAATCAGTCTCTGAGTTACAACTTCGGAAGTCTCTACCTGTGCCTTGGGGTAAAAACCAGCACCTAGGTCAGCAGCAGCAACAGGTCAACGGCTGGGTAATACTTCAACCCGTAAATCTCTGGTTTGCTTTTGCAGACTCCAAGGGACATGCTGACCGACGTGGAGTGCTGCGCTTCGTGAAAAGGGAGCTGTTTGTAACAAGCCTGACTCCACCGCTGGAGGAAAAAAATCCGCACACACAAGTTTCTATTATAGCACATTCTTTAAATAGGTTTAGTCTTGTGTAAACCCAGCACTTCAGCAGCAGGTATTTTTGTCTGAATGGGTGATTTAATCCCTTGACTGCTGCCTGCTCGACATGTTTGCACAGAGAGAAAGAGAGGCATTGGAGTGGATTCCTGAACACGCCCGGGAGAGGGGGGCTGAGCTGATTGAGGCTGGAGCAGGCTGAGGTATTTTTAAGTGTTTGCACACCTGAAGGGCACAGACCTTACGTCGCACCTGCCTCCAAGCTGCACTGTTACCAGGGATGCACACCCAGGCTATTTTGTACTCTCCAGTGACCTGCCACATAAGAAAACCAACAGGGTGGGACAGGGAAGAGGAACGAGGAAAGTCTCTCCAGGGCTTGTTTCTTTCCCCGCTGCTGTCATCCCACGTCAGAGGAGCCACAGCCTCCTTTTCGTTTCTTTCCCTCCTGCTGCCGTCATCCTGCGTCAGAGGAGCCACAGCCTCCTTTTCATGACCCCGCAAATTCTTAAGGAAAACAGCAAGACTCAGTGCTACACACAGGACTTCTCTCACTTCAAGCCATCATCTCGGAGCAGGACCAACCCCAGCACACAGGCAGGCTCTCTTCAGGTAGAGGTTGCTGTCCCTCCATGGCGATGCCACCCTGGCAGCTCAGCAAGCCAAGCTGGTTCAGGGAGATGTGCAGCCAGGAGCGGGATCTGGCAGTAACAAACTGTCAGCACAAGTTCAGCATGAGAACTTACTTTCCCCCTCCACGACCGTTTAACCAGTGCTGCCTCGCCTCACACGTACAAGGAAGCCACATTCACAACTCTAGGGCACAGATAAGGGGAGAAAAGTCGAGTATCTGATGCCAACGCACACCAGAAACAACAGGTGAACGAGCTGAACCAGGCGAGACGCCAAACACAAAGCGGGCTTCTCAAGCAGGTCTTGGCCACGAGACTGCTGCCATTACACATGACCCACACAAAGTTTTCCAATCCGCTGCTTCTGCCCTGGGAACAGTTAATCCAGAATCCTGCCACTCCACAATAAATCACAGTTTTTCCTGTGGCAAAGAGCCTTCCAGACTCCCAGGAGAGATACACCTTTTAATGCAGACACACAGGACATGCAGAAACAGGACAGATTATTAGAAGGATCTGCCACAAGCTCCCAGAAGGTACCTTGCAAGTCAGCTCAGTCTGAAGCACGGTGTGCTTAAAGTCACATCCAAAAGGAAGGAAGCCACTTTCCAAATCAGAAGTCTAACAGGATTAACAATGAAGGCCTAAATCAGTGCCCATGAGAGCAGCAAACTCCTCCCTCCAAAACAGTGCCTCATCTTTCCCATGCCAGTTCTATAAAAGCAGGAAATAGAACTAACTCCCCTGTCTCTGCCCTAAAAGACTGGAGCCTTAAAAACCACCTCTTTGGCCTGCTTCACACTAGTTACTCGTTCAGCAGTCGGTGCTGGCAGCACGGCCCCGGGCGCAGCAGCAGCAAGCACACCAGCCATGCCAACGGCGCCGGCTCCTGCGCAGGAGCCTCCAGGCTTGTACCTCAATGCAGCTGGAGAGATTCTTACCTAGGGTGTCTCCACCAACGCTTCCAGTAGCAGCAACAGGGTCAAGGGGTCCTTCTCCTGAACAGGAAGAAAAAAAGATCTGGTAAGATTTACTGAGAATTAAAATGAAATCTCCCGAGAGAAATCCAAGGGAAAAAAGATTAAAAATAACAACTTGGAAAGGCAAAGATTCTCTTGCTTGTGTCTCAATCCTGCATGACACAAAGGAATGCTACATATAAAGCACATGATTAATGGAAAAGGCAACCAAACGTTATCAGTGCTCTACTTACAGCAGTCCAGCTGGCAGGGTACCGGAGCTCCACTGGCTCTGAGCTTGTGGTCTCAAGCCCAATCCTTTTTTTTTTTCCCTTCCTTCAAGTGCTGTGAAAGGCAGTGGGAGGGGAAGCAGGGAGTCTGCAGACACTGCAGCACTGTTCCCTGGCTCTAACTGTGGTCTGAGACTTAGGCACTGCTTCTAGTTTATTCAATTTCCTGGCAAACTTGACCACTTAAATTGCTTCCTTTCCAAATAGGTGGACATGCTGTGACTCCTCCAGGATCCCAGGCTTTGCTCCAGAGCTGCTTAAAGGCACAGCTGAAGGACAGACCAATTCTACCCATTCAGATTGTAGGAGTATCCCACAACGCCAGCCAGAGCCCTCCTGGGTCAGGCTATTTGAAAGATATCGCTCAAAAGATAGAATGATAGAATCGCTTAGGTTGGAAAAAAAGGTCTTTTAAATCCCTTCAGGGATGGTGACTCCACCACCTCCCTGGGCAGTGCCTGACAACACCTTTGGTGAAGAATTTGTTCCTAATATCCAATCTAAACGTCCCCTGGTGCAACTTACGGACACTTCCTCGTCCTATCGCTTGTTACTTGGGAGAAGAGACTGACTCCCACCTCCCTGTACCCTCCTTTCAGGGATATAGGGAACAAACAAATCATTCTCAACATAGCATAACGTGTTTTACAGATGCAGACTGTTGGCTCTCCAATGCCAAAATTCCCCTTGGAGCTCTCCCAAGCAGCTTCAGCAACCCTAGGCTGGAACTCCGACACACAAAGAGGGACTGTGCCCGGCACACCTCCTAATTGCACACCTCTGGTGTTCCTTTGCACAGCTCCCAGAGAAGGAGCTCTTAGTGCTACATTAAGAATTTAAGGGATGTTTGCAAGGTGCCAGCAGAACTGCGAGGCTTGGCCTGGTACTCTGTCACCACCTCAGAGTCCCAACCAAAAGCTTTTACCGGAAGTTTAAGGCTTTCTAAAAAGCTCAACACCCTAGAAGGGATTTGGATAGCAAGAAAGAGAAGGGAACAGCTCAGGAGAGGAGCTCCGATACAACTAAGGGTTGGGTTGTCAGGCTGCATTAGTTTGCATTTCCTGGGTTTTTTCCATGACCACAGCAGCCTGCAAAATCCCTTCAAGCCAGATCAGCGCAGGCAAACACAGAGTGTGACAGAGGGCACATTCCCTCTCTCCCTGCAAGCAGAAGGGATGCAGCTGAGCTATTTATACAGAAGGTTTCAGAAGCTTTTGAAGAAGACAGGTACTCTGGAGGAAGTCCAGCTTGAGATGCCAAAGGGTGGAGTGCGGGGAATGGAGAATGATGGGCAAAAAAAGAGCTGAGCAGGGCTACAGACAACATCTTGTGTTCAGCTTTGAAAGTGGACGACGTCTGGGCAGACTGTGGCATGCAGAGATGGAAGCGGTCGGCAGGGATATTATAGCAGGGAGACACAGCCAAGCTGTCAGCGTGTAGAGACCAGCTCCTCAGCAGCTAACATGCACAATGCACGCAGATGCAACGGGAATGGGCTTTTAAAAGTAACCTACAGGGCTGTCAGTTTTCACGAGGGGAGAAAAGTCACACAGAGAACTGATCCGCTGCCATCACCTGCATCAAGGATCCCAGGCTGGAACCCCTCGAGCACAGCCACAGATGCTGAAGGCGCCAGCAGAGAACGTGGCGCATCAAAACCGCTCACTTGCTCGTGAGCCATGCCCATGACTGATGGTCTTTGCCCCGGCTGAGACACACCCTTCCTTAAGGCAACCCTGACAAACCCTAGAGACAGGCTATAGGGAGAGAGCGGAGCAAAGCCTCATGCCACCCATGCAGGGAGGTTTGGGGGCAGAGGATTAAGCCAGAGTTCAGTTCAGGTTCTCTGTAGCACAGCCAGATCACACAGCTGGGGCAAAAAATCACGCTCTGTAGATACGTGCCCCTTCCTCGGTGCCTGGGGGAGCTCACGGGGGGCCTGCAGGTCTTTGCAAAGGTCACAAGAGAGCCCTGCCAAGTGGAGTCATTTTGCTGTTTTCTCACACTTATCTGAGCTGCAAACATCAATCCTTCAGGGCTCCTGGCTGCCACTACTTGCTTATTTTATTCTTATCCAATCCCTGTGTTTCTTTCCCACATTCCACACTTGTACCAACATATGTTTGCCCCCCTCATTATAGAGCTGCCCTGTCCCCAAGAGACAGGCTGCACCCTCCATGTGTAACTATTGCATCTCATTCACAGACACAGCAAAAAAAGACCCAGAAAACTCAAAAGTGGCCCAGTTTCAGACTATGGATTCCAGTTGAGATGCCAGCTCACACGGGCTTCTTGGAGTTGGCAGCTTGGTGCAGTAATATGCATTAATCAACTTTTAATTAAAATGAAGATTAGAAGTTGTTGATAAAGTATCAGCTTTGGTTCAACCGTTAAGGTCTTGTCCTTTGCTCTGTACATCAGCAACACTCAGTGGTACAACTAAGGGGAAGCTGGTTGCACCCCCTTAGCACAATCCCCAGTACTAGAGGAGGGGCCAGAGCCCTTCCTCTCAGCGTGGCTACAATCACATCCCTTTGATGGAGTTTATTTTCATAGCAAACTTGTCTGGTTACCTTCTGTCAGAGACCCTGCTTGATCTGCTTCCCTAGAAGGGGACAGTCATTCCTAATCTTCCAGCTTCTGCAGACTCCTCAGGAAATCTCTAAATCTTTGAACAAGGAAAAAAAAAAAAAAACCAGCTGAGAACAGACTGTTCTTTACAGGACAATGCACTGAAGCGCATGTCATGTTCATGAAGCGGAGCATCATGCCAGCCCATGTCATTACTAACAGGCCCAATGAAGTGAAAGGCAGCAGAAAACAATCCTGCAGAGCAAAAAACCCAAGACTGTAAGACTGATAACATCAGAAGAAAGGCTGAGAAATGCTGGCAAGATATGCGTACAGATGGAGAAAATAATGGTGAGTTAGGTAGGCTGAGCAACAGACCCACTCCTCTCCAGACAAGCTTTTTGCTCAGCCATACTGAAACTACAGGAGATGGAAAAGCAATTAATGAAGGGCACTCCTGAGAAGCATGGCAAAACCAAGGAGTCTTTGCCAACGTTTCCCTGGCTGTAACCTCATTTCTGCTGGAGAAGCCGGACACATACAATGCAGGTTCATGTCCCGGGAACGCACACAATGCTTTGCATTGAGATCCAAGAGTGATCATCTACTGTCTCACTGAAGGGTCCCAAACTCCATCAAGCTACAACCAGCAATTAGACTAGATGATTGTTGAAGGCACTTTCCAACTTAACTATCCCATCCCATCCTATTCTACAACTCCGCCACTTGTGCTGGCCACCTCTCAACCCTTGCCTCGGTAGAGCAGGTTGCCTCCACAATGACCTCTAGCGAGAGCTGACAGAACCAATGGCATCGCTCCTTGGTTTGTCTCTTTTCCTCACAAATTCTAGGCCAGCAGTGCAGGCCTAGTGTATCAGCACAGGAATCAGTAGAAACTCATCTACAGGAGAATTGTGGACACTTCCCCACACAAACTAGTGAACGTTAAGTCTTCCTTTGGAAGAAGAACTGAAGTCTTGGAGACCAATGTATGTCTCACACTGTGGGGCCAAATCTTGGGGTCACCACTTAACATGCTCCCCAGGCTGCCCCACTCTTAGCAGGACATGAGACAGTAGCTCCATCTCTTCAGCATGGCAGCAACAAGCTGCTTCCCACCGCCCTACACAGAGCTAAACGTGAAAACGTTTCTGCAGGTGCGCAACAGGCTTTTGGACTCCAGAGTACAGCAGCGGGTACATCTGACTAGATCTTTTTCATGCTGCTGCAAATACAACACAGTCCCTGCCCTGACAAACGCAACACAGCAGGAAGGGCATGATTCTAGGAGCGACACTGGAGTTGGATCTGGCAATTCTTGGGAACACCACAGAGTAGAGGCTTACAAAATGCAGCCTCGTGCTCATCTGCTGTGCAGACACTGCTGAGCGCACATCTGTCACAGAAGTGCAGCTCCAGGGAGCTGGTTTTGGGTGGCAGACAGATACTAAAAGCTGTCACAAGGCTGAGGACAGTTGGTGAACTGTGTGTGTGGCTCTTACCCACACAAAGGAGAGCCAGGCAGGACACGGCAAACAAGTTCTGGAGAAAGAGAGGTCAGAAATGATGGGAAGTATTCTGCTACACCAGCAATAACCTGCTGCCATCCTGATAAAAAAGTACTTTCGACCCAAGTGAGCCCAAATTAACCTGGAGTCCCCAGTGGGAAACTTTCAAAGAGTCTGAGCATACTCCAACCTTGGCTGTCTTTGACAACCCCAGATGGAGAGATTGTTAAAAGCTGAGCAGATCACAAGTGCAGTTCAGGGAACAAAGCAGAGCTCGCCTGGCCCAGAGCCACCCACCCACTGACCAGAAGCAGACGGCCAGGAACAGACATCTCAACCACCAGTTGTTTTTTTACTGCTGACAAACCCCAATAAACATTACGGTCAGTATTCAGAAAAGTGAGATGCCACAGCAGCAGTGACTTGGTGACACAAGGTGGTACCAATCAAAAGGCAATTAGGATCTCTTCAACAGTTCAAAGTTTGCCTGTTCATCTCCGAGTGTCACAAAACTTGCCCCTTTTTCACATTCTTTTTCCAGCTCTGACAGAATAGCACCCACCTCCAGCCAGCTCTTCCCGCTGGGCGCAGAAAACAAGGACATGCAAGTGCAGCACTGGGAGCCAGAGGGATCCATCCTGCAGCAGGCGCGACACCATGCTCAAGCCCACCACGAGCACAATTTCCCTCGCTGTGTACAAGAACACTCTGTACAGTTTTTCCTCCCTTCCTGTTTTCACTTCTTCTACCACTAGTCTTTCAGATTCCCTTACTTGCTCTGCACTGTTTATTGTTCTCCTTTCTGTTTAGTGGGATGAGGCAGTCCCCTTTTTCCAACACCCAAGAGCACAGAAGCTTGTGGAGAGCAAGAGTTGAGGCACCTCAGAATACGCAAGACCTGAGGAGCGAACACCAGCCCCACAGCCCCCAAAGCAGACAAGAAGCCATATAAAAGCTGACTCAAGGACTCATCTGGAGAGAAAAGCACAGCATCAGAGATGCCAAAACTGAGAGAGGATGCTACATTACAATTTCTTTAGAAAACATGCTACAGGGCTCCTACAAAAGCATGTTAGACACCAGAATTCCTTACAGCCAACATCAGCATGAATTCGGAGCTAGTACTAACAAGTTTCCATCAAAGGCGATTCCCAGGAGGCATCTACAGAAGAACAACTTCAGCACTCCCTGTGCACGTCAAAGACTTCTGAAGGAATTTTCCCAGGACCGCAGTCTGGCAGGCCATGTTATCGTGGCTTCATCTCTCTTCCTCAGATCATCAAGGGTATGAAACAGTAACGCAGCAACACATACCCATGTACAAAACACCCAGTATTCAGCATCCAGGGAGGAGAAACCTGAAGGCTGCCCCTTCCCCCCAGGGACCTTGCTGTGTCCTGCTGATAAGGCAGAATGGCTTAAATCCCAATGGCTTAACGGGCCCTGTTGGGATGCCGTAAGAGCTGAGTGCTGGCTGCTTACCATGCGTGATGTTTGGTCAGAAAGCACCCAAGGACCCTCTTGCTGAAAAGCACTTAGTGCTCCCTTGTCAGCTGAAGAAAGTTGCCTAACTCTCCTTCTTACTGGCGGAGCGAAACAGGACAGCAGCAGGGAAGAGGAGACAGAAATGTCATGTGACCCCTATTTTCCAAGATTATGTAACTTCTTGAATAAATAGATATTTCCTTATCCTCTCTGGTGGTTTCTGCAGACCTTGCACAACCGAGCACAGGAACGGCGACCAGGGAGATGTCATCCGCATGGCCAGAGAGCAGGAATCATCCTGCTGCCTCGCCGTAGGCTGAGGAACAAGTGGGACAGTCCTGAGCCTTGAAATACTCTTCAAAAACTTTTTAATCTAAAAAAAAATTAGTCTTTGGAACTGTATCTTAGACAACTTCTGTTTCCTTAGAAAACCCAGGCCTAGTGAAAAATTTCTCTTCCTGTTTTATATGCCCTAATCAATAACAGATCCAGCATGCATTCTTCTACACACAACAGACTTCTCTTTAAATAAACGGAAAACTTACATCTCAAAATGTAAAATACCCTTTTGTGCAAGAGATTTGCCCTCATGTTCACTAATTCATCATCCAGATTCCTGCAGGTTCTCGCCGCCCGCAGCACTGGTGCGTATGAAAAGCAGCCAGACTGTCTGACACAAAAAGGGTGGCTCTGCCCAGAGGGGAAGAGTTGTATGACTGTTTGTGACCCTTCCGTGGCCACACGCAGAAGCACTCGATCTACAAGGAACGCTAGATACGTCAGGATGCGAGACAGGGTCCTATTGAAGTTAATACCTGATAAACCACGGCTGCATGGTTTGCTGGGGTGGGAGAGACACACGCCAGGCTAAAAAGTATGAACAATACTGACCAGATTTATTTAAAATGGTGCCTACTAGCCTGTAAGACTGTAAAATAATCTTGAGACACAGAATGAAGCCAGGTGGCAGCAAGTGCATTCCCAAGGAAGCAAGCAAAAGTTTCCTCCACTGCAAAAATGCCATGTGAGTCAATGTGCCCTGAAGTGCATTACCTGGCCTTTAATACAGGTGCAAGATTACAGATGCTATCTAGCAACATCACAAGTACCTTGTCTCATGCAGATGAACCTAATGCTGAGGGTAGTAAAATGGATGGCATCAGTTTATTACAGGCCTTGTAAAAGGGAGCCGAAAGTGCACAACCACAGATGACTCCGAGACTCGCAGAAGATTCCCAGATCTTACCTTACGTGCCCTTGTCACTGCAGGAGGAGCTGCAGTTAAGGTTTTCAGTCCCAGAACACTTGAGGTTTAGGCGATCTCCTGAGATCATTAGCCCAACCTCCCTGCTCCAGCAGGCTCAGCTGCAGCCGGCTGTCCCAGTCACCCCTGAGCATGACGTGTGGTGTGATAACCGGCACACACCAAGGACTTACCGGTTCTTGACGCGATGGCAGGGAGCTGCTCTGTGCTCTGCAGAGCATGGCCATCACTTACGGACCCAGACACAGATCCTGCAGCTGAACTAAAAAGCTCCTGTTGTTGAATATCCCAAGAATCCTCTGGCAGAGAATCTTCCCTCCAGTGAACTCGGGCAATGCCAGAGGCACTGCAGTGCAGTGGTAAGAGAGTTTTAAGCTAATGGATCAGCTGATAACAAGCTAGCCATTTACACAAACCTGCACATGCGAAAATAAGGTCATCTTGCCCCTCCGGCTGTTTTTCAACATCATAACCAGACTTAGCTCAGAAAAGGCAACATTTGTACAAGTTCTGAAGTGGCTTTCAGGTACGTTTTGAGAATCCAGACAAGAAGAAAACCACCCTCCAGAATTCCGTGTTCATTAAGTTTCAGGAATCCATTCCACACGACACCAGACATATCGGTTTAAGCAATCCGTACACATATTTCCGTGTTCCATGCTGCCACATACTCACCAAAGAGAAACACCTTCATTGTGCATTAGCTTCCACCACTTCCTTGAATAACAATCCCAGGCGTGCATTGTTCCCTTCTTTTCATACTAAAGAGGTTGTTTGCCTGCAATTAGTCCTCCGATGCTGTCCATGTGCAGACAAGCATTTTAAGGTGGCCACCCAACCACTCACCTTCCCTGGAGCGGTCACGTTCCAGCCTGCGCCAGAGATGGATGCAACAGCCACACATTGTTGAGGTCAGCTGCTATGGGAATACACTGGGACTTCCCACTCCTGCTCTGGTGTGTCAGTCACCTTTCAAATGTACGCTTTTCACTAATGACCTTCAGCTTGCAAGACTGACTTTTAGAAAAATTCTTAACTTTTCCCTGCCTGCGAAAGGGAAACGAATGCGTGTTCATTTTGCGTCACCACCTATGACTCTCTCAAAACAAAAGCTTGTTCTACCACAGCCAAGAAACAAATTCTTTTGTGTTTCAATTGTTCAAAACACCTGTTGTTTTGAGAAGCCTGAAGCTGCTTCGGAGCAAAATGCAAGGTAGAACATAAGTCAGCAGCAGCAAAATTCCTTCCACTGTGTTTTTAATTAAGCCCGTGAAGACGATCTCTATTTCGGCAGATGGTTAAGACCAAAATAGACAGCACCAGAGGCACTTTCCAACTCCTGCGATCTCGGATAACAGCTAGAGGCTGGAACATGTGACATACAAATACCTTCCAGGTAGCCACGCAAATACTTGTAAGGGTTCAGGGACAAATGCATAACCCAGGCCCAGCACTTCCACATTTTCACTTTTGGAAATGCAAGGATACAATCTACCTTCACTCTGTCTCCTCAGCAAGGGAGACACTCTCCTGCGATGTCAGAAAGAGGGAAAGGGCAATCAAATCAAGCCATTCTATGGGAAGGAACTTGCCTTTGGAAAAGCCTTGGCCTCACGAAACTCTTCTGACAGGACTACCTCTAGGGCAGGGAAAGCTAGAACAAATAGCGACCAACAGATTCTGTATTTTAGTTATGAGTGACAATAAACCACTGAAAAAAAGCTTTGAACGCTGCCTTTTTCATCATCTAGCTTTCAAACCCCTGGACTGCCACAGAGCTGTTAACCCAAAGCAGAAATGACTCAGATCTTAAAAAAAGCTGAGTACTTACTAAGCCAGAGACAGGTTTTCCATCCACTGCCTCCAAGAGAGCTGTCTTCTCCCAACAGCCGACAAGTCTGAGACAGATCAAAGTTTCTTAACTCCCAGATAATGCTGACAAGCAGAATGCGTATCATTATCTATATCAAAGGCTAATCATTAACTACTGCTCGGATTTAGCTCTGATCACTTTTACTCCGCTTTAAACCTATCTATTGCCCGACCTGCAGCCTATTTCAAACCAGGCCCATTACCTGCCACGTGGTCAGTGGGAAATATTTATATTCAGCTTCTCCTAGCTGTGCAAAATGGAGTAAGGGGCTAAAGCATCCCGGATTTCTGCTACATTCTACTTGGGATGAAACCATCCCTCACAAAGTACAGACAATCCTTATTGTTACAGCCAAAAATTTCATATGACCCAAAATCAGTATTTACTGTTTGGACTAGGCAGCCCACCAAAGGCACAAGCCAATTGTGTCAGGACCAGACCAAGGATTGGGATGCTCACACAAAGCTCCATGTAACAGCACAAGTAACTCCCAAGTCTTCCTCACAAGACCTTTGCAAAAATGCAAAGAGATTTTAGAACTCCCTGACCAGATTAAATGTGTCACAGAGATGACTTTGAAATATGTTTCATGTGATGTGTTTGAAACAGTAATTTCTGACAAATTTTGCTTGCTTTTGGATATTGTGACAAAGCAAGTTCATTTTCCTTTAGTATCAACCCCTTAATGAAAAAGTGTGACGTTTTCAAAGCTATAGGCCAGCTTTCAGGAGCTTAGGGGAGTAATAAAAAAAAAACAACCAAGGCAGATGTATCACAAATTGTGCAGAAATTCCTCAGCAGTGTGTACAGCTCCTGACAGGGTTGCTAGCTCTGAACTCTCTGATCGGAAAGCTGGCGTTAGCAATGGCATGGGAAAAAAAACCTGGCAAAGGAGAAAAAGTGCAGGAAGTGTAGTGGCACTACAACTGCCCTTATTGTAGAGGCAGTGGTTTCAAGCAAGATTTAAAGCAAGAGTTGCACAAAAAGGGATCAACTGGCAAGCAGTGCACATGATCCTACTATTGTGATGTACTGGAGGATTTGACTTCAGGAATTCAGCAAATTAAGGAATGTCATGCTACTGCCAAAAGGATTTTTTAAACTACTACTTCCTACCAAAGAAGCAAAACAGTCAGAATAAAGCATATTAGGCAGTACTCTCCATATAGCAGGACATCTTATAGCCGAGGTCACTACTCTGTGCTTATGCCCTGTATGGTGAGGGCAGCACAAAAATGGCTTTACAAGTACAACCAGACCTGTAGCAGGAATACGAGAGCCTGCGTGAAACTCCCAACTAACATTCTTTTAAACTGTTTAGGCTTCAATTTGACAGTACTTGTAACATTTTCCTCCAGCATCTTTCAGCCTCACCTAACGCCACCTTAAACGTTAAGGTTCAGTATGTCCTTGTGAGAGAATATCTTATCCCAAGTTAATGAAGGGTACCAAAGACAATGGAAACTTGAGCTGTATAAAACTCTCCTGACAGAGAACCCAGAAATCATGACTCAGTCTCTAGTTAAATCCATTGGACCTGGAGCTCAGACAAACAAGGGACCATAAAAAAGGCAGTTGAGAAAAGCAGACCAACACTGTGAGTTGCATTTCACTTCCACAGTATTCCAAGGCTGGGTGTGTCCCTCTGGAGCTTGCACTTCTACTTCCCTTATCACTTTGATGTACAAGGGTTGACTTACCGTATCAGAAACGTGCAGGGTATCTCGCTGCCCTCCCACGGAGCGCCACACTGACAGCAGCCACTGTGGTCACTTCCTGAGGGCTGGAGGAGAATGAACTGGGATCGCCTGCCTGCTGGGAGCACTGGCTTTGAGTCTGCTCCATGTTTGTTAGTGTTTTTCTTTCCCAAGCAAAGGATGCAAGCTTGAGAACGCAGTCAAGCTGTGACAACGTGCTGTCAAGTCTCTCTGGCACAAGGCCTTTCAGAGCAGGGCAGTGAGTGATTACTCGCATCCCTGGCTCTCGGTGCAGCCTCCCTTCAGACACCATATGGAGGAACCCAGCCCGGAGCTGCACAGCACACCTAGGCCAGGCACTCAGCCCGCACTGGGACAGCACAGAGCTGCTCCAATCCTGCCCCACAGAGTACATTCACCGTTTGAAAGAAATCAGAGAAGGAGCAGGTCAGGTCATGGGGATGAGCATCTGTGTCAGGAGGCTGAGGCCATACACCTTTCAAATAGCTGCTTTTCCAAGCTCGCAAAGGAAGTGGTTGACTAACAAGCATTCGCTTGTAAGCTCCTGCATCTTGGAGGTGGTCTGAAAGTACTTTTTAATCCTACAGATACAAGTCCAATTACATTCTCTCTAACGTGAGAAAAAGCCTGAAAGTCTATTTACCATACACACTCCTCCCACAAGAAGAGACACACTAAGCATTTAAAATAAAAAGCCAACTGTCAAGCTTTCTCTTATCCAGGTTAGCCAAAACATCAGATAGATATCTCACAAAGCTCATATTCCAAGCTCACGTACCTTCATCAGAGGAATGAGATTTGAATCCTTGATAGCTAACGAGCATGTGTGGGAGATGAAAGCTTTGATAAAGTGAAGTCGCACTCACAAAGTCTCGGGAGAAAACCTGGCGCACTCACTGTTTATTTCGGGGCAGAACAGCTGTATTCTTCTCCTAGTTTTCTCCCAGCTTCCCAGGCTCGATAGCAGGATGTGCTGAGCATCCAGTGAGAACAGAAGATGCCCAATCACAACATTCTGGCTGGCGATCTAGACCTACCCTGCTCTGCTATATTAATTTAGAGACACATTAAAGTGAACAGATAATATGCATGTACAACTTCTTAAATCTTTGTTTATGTGTGTGTTGTACCACATCTGTGGTACAACAAGGACTGCAGGATTTTCTAATATTATACATGTGCAGAAAGAGGAAAAAGAAAGTTTTAAAGTATTTTCCATACAAGCAATTGTTCTAACTAGCAGTCACAGGTACTCAAGTGCCACTGGAAACCAACAGGACCCTTGCAGATATGAACTGATAAGACAGAGGGAAGAAATGACACGTTGTGGGAGCTACGGCGGGAAAATGACATCAAAGACTCTGGCAACAGAGAAGGAAGACAAAAAGGAGGTTTTTCATCACAGCCTCACGTTTCTAGATTGGCTTCTAAACCAGAAAAGTCTATTTCCAGGAGCAACAAACGAAAGGTTTTAGAAAGTTAATTTGTAGTACAGCAAAATGGGAGTTTAATTTGTTTACAATAACTACTCCCATTATTCTATTAGCAGATTCCAGCTTTCAGCTTAAAAAAAATAAGTTAATGAAAAAATCATTGGTCTTGAGTCCCATGGGACTTGATTGGGAACATTTCCAGAAAATTAGATTGAAACAAAAGGTAATGGAATAGATTAACTAAGATTGGATTTCCCAGAGAAAAGCAACATGAACTAGATTGAGACTTTTTCATCCTTCTCCAAGAAAAAATTGCCAAGACTCCCAGTGATTTCCTGGCAGACTTCTGGAGAAGTTCATGCTGGCAGTCTGCTTCAGCTCAACTTCACTAAATTCTGATGCAGACTACCACTAACCTTCAGGGTGACCTTTAGTCAAGTGTGGAGAGGGCAGGTCTGCAGAGGGATGAATTTTCCTGTTGGGTAGAGAGGTCTTTATAGAAAGTACAGAAACCATAAAGGGAAGGGGAAAATAGTGCATTTTAGTTCAAAGAACAAAAAGTTCTGTCTTCTTAGGTTAGGTTCTGTCTGACCTACTGCCTGACTGGTAAAAAAGACAGCTGAAAGGAAGCTTCTTGGGGCCCTGACTCAAAACTCACCGTGTCAATACCACAGGTCTTCTCACCTGTTTGTGCTAGAAGACTGTTAAAGATGAGTATTCTCCATGCCTTCCCTTCTCCAGCATTAAGCTTCTGTTCTGGGATAGACAGACTCACTATTCCAAAACGTGAAGTTACACTGTAAAGGGGTGAAAAATCCTCCTAATGCTCTCCTCTAAAAAGAAAACACAGACCTCCTTACGCTTGCCCCACTGCAAGTCAGAGTAAGTGGCAGGGACTACACCTTTAAAACAAAACGAGCAAACACGCAGAAGTGACTTGGAAAGCTTATTTTAATTCTTCCTCTCTACTGGCAGGAATTATTCTATTTCTCATCCTACTTAAAAAGCTGCCCTAGATTAGAAATCTGATACGAAATTAAAATAATTGCCTGTAACTTCCAACAAGCAGCAAAATCTCAGTAGAAAAGCTGTGTGGGAGCCTGCAACTCCCGCTAGTTTTACTGTTTTCAGACCTTTTTTCTTCTTTTTTTCTTGGGGACCATGAGGGGGGCTGGGGGAGTGGAAGAAGGAAAAACCTGCCTACTGAAGCAAAAAGCATCACTTTCATTTTGGATCATGCAGCAGGGCAGTCAAGTCACAGGCAGCTTCACCAACACAGCCACACTGTTAGGAAGCCAAAATTTGATTCAATAGCCATATTTACACATCATTTCCAGTGCACTCTTTTTAATGAAGGATGGGAAAAAGGTAATGCATAATCCAAAGCTTGATGAAAGCCTCAGGAAATATTACATCATAAATTACACGAATTGGGACCATTAAATGGAACACTAACTTACCCTGTATCGTTACTCATGAACAATACTGCAAAAGGTTTATTTACCTCAGGCTCAAGCAGAGGCAAGTTAAGATCAAACAGATTAAAGGCAAATTTAATAAATACTTGTGAAGAGTGTTTAATCCACCTTTGCACAAAATGCCGTACTACTAAGCGTTCTGAAGCTTGGAATTTCAGCATGAACAGCATAAATTGGTCCATGACTGTGAACTCATGTGCAGCCACCAGCCCACTGCAAACTCAGATGCTCAACAGGGCAATGAACAAAGCTGAAATAAATTTTAAAAGGTGACTAAGACAGGGCTTAAATGTGACGCTTGTTGTAGTGCTGCAGTACGTACTCCTACCAGCTACCGACCCACTCCACCGACACCAAAGACTTGCCAGTGCTGAATCCCCCGTGCGGCAATCCCAGCACAAGGACAG
>NW_010263249.1:0-1097 GCF_000690775.1 Eurypyga helias
ATTCTGTGATTCTATGATTCTTCAGTTGATGGCCGTGGTGTGTATCTTAAGCAGGGTGGCTCTGGAAAAGGAGCAGTCATAACTGCAGTAGCAATGTGATCCGTATAAGCTAATTTATCATGCTCCATGATACATACGTGAGTATGTCTGTATACTTTTGTATCCATGCTTTTGGTGAATTGCTTTCGAAAATCCTGCTTTTAAATGCTACAGATCACTGGGGTTATAGGAGGTTCTGAAGCTGAAATTAATGTTGTGTCTTTTTGGGTTGGGTTTTTTTTTTTTAACTCATCATAGTGGTGCTTACAGGTCTTGTATAAAAATATGCAAGAATGGAGTGGATTCCATTATCAGCATCTAACTTTCTCTTCAAAAAATTCTGTATTGCTACAGGAAAGTTCAATAAATAGTTTATATAAAAAATAGGTTTCTTCAGAGAAGGAAAGCACACGTAACCCAACACTTCAGTAAATATTAATGAATATCTGAAGAGAGCATAGCTTGTATGACAGTGCTGGAGGAAAAACGGATGTTTTGTTGTTATCTGTAGTAATTCGTCAGCACTGCACCTTTCAATATTCACAGGCATTCTTGGAATTAAAAAAAGAAGAAGATTAGACATGTCTAAAAGAACTAGCAATGTGTTGTACTGAATAGGAAGCAACACCAGAATATAGAATTGGGAAGTTAGTGTTACAAATTCTGACTTTTTCAAAGTGATCTTACAATTGTTTTGTGAATGTGTGTTTCTGTTAGTAAATAAAAATGGAGATCTTCTGACTACAGTATTGCTACTGTCATCCAGTGATGCTGAGATTTGTTTGGGATTTTTAGAACTCTAAATTTATTTTTAAGGAATGTTTTGGTTAGCTTTTGACAGCCGAATTCCACGTTCCCCTATTTCTTCAACTTTTCTTTATAACTGTGGAGACTCTATGTGCATTATTTTAGATGGGAACTGCTGTTCTCACATAATTGCATAAAATGAGGAACAGTTGCTTCATGAAATGCGTCAGATAGCACAAAACCAAGATAAAATCCCAAGAACTATCATTTTGACAAGCTCTTCATTTTAAAAATAAACACAGATTTCTTTC
>NW_010263249.1:1112-20032 GCF_000690775.1 Eurypyga helias
ACTTTGTCATTCTTAACTTGTGAAGAACAGTATCATAGTACCAATACAGAAGTAATAGACAGTAACTTACTATTCCAGCAAGAAAATGTTGGAAGTTTTGGAGGATAATACGTTTGGCTTTCACATAGGATTATCTTTCATGTATGCTGCGTGTTGTACAGTGTTCAGTAATTGCTGTTTTACAGTGTAGGTTCTGTTGAAGTCCTCAAAGGAGAGACAACCCTGGAAGTAAGATGATGTTAACTGCCATGTAAAATCAATCTAGACGGAGGAGAGTGCTGTCACTGAGTTACTGCTGAGTTTTTTAGACTTCTTTTGAAAATAATGTTTTAATAGCAAGTTGTTCCAGAATGTGGAAGAACTTAAATACAGAAAAATTTGTTGTCTTCTGTTGAAACAAACTGATAATTGAGATTAGCAGAACGATCATGCCTTGAAACTGCAGTCCTATGCTGTATTTTATTGACCCTGCCTGGTGATCAGCTTGCTCTGAATGATTGATTGTTCTTTTAATTAATAGTCTAGTTGGGGGTAATTGCAGATGCTTTTCTATAGAAGATTAATCATTCTCTCTTTTTTTAAATGGTTTTCTGTGATATTTTGTGACTAGAGTCCCAAAGAATGATTTATATTTTATGTAACAGAACAGCATTTATTCTTATTTATTTTAAATATGTCGCCTTTGTATAGGATGTTAAAATTGAACAGTAGATGAAAGATATGAGAGGTTCACAGACCTCGTGGAAGAGATGTAATTTAATGAAAAACTAAATACGTGGTGAATTGAGTCATGAAGCTGGCTCCACATGACAGCTCATGACTAAACTGGGTTTTCAGCTTGGTGTATCAGTGATTAAAGCAGTACAAAGTGTTTTTGTTAAACAGAAAATGCTGTAATATAATTTAAAATGCATGCTATAGAAAGATATTACTTACCTTGAAATAATAAGAAATTATATTTTCTAATGATTTTCGTGAAGGCAAAATGATATTTCAGAAGCTTTTATTTAACTTCAGATATAACTATACCTTCACACGAGCCTATGTGTAGATTTTTAGATGTTACAAAGACCTGATAAAATAATTATGTGAGTACAAAATAATTTTCATTTCTTTTTTTTATGAATTTTAGAAATCATCTGTGCAGACAATAGGTGAAGAACAAATACAGAATCCTTACACGGAGCTCCTTGTGTTGAAAGGACATCAAGATATAGTACGATTTCTAGTGCAAATAGATGACTGCAGGTATGAAACTGCATTCCAAGTTGTTTCACAGCATCCGTGGCCATACTTCAGAGAATATTTATGAAAATGCAGTAATATTTTTAATCCTTTGTTTTTGGTGGGAGAGGGCTGGAAAAGTGTGGATTAAAAAAGGCAGGGGATGAACACTCCCTTTTCTTGTTATGTTACTACATTATTTGGTTTCTCTTTTAAGTTATACTTCTGTAAGAAAATGATGGTGACGGAGTTATGTTTCTCAGTACAAATTCACTTGTTTGCAAGAAACGTCTTTAGCTAATTCAGCCCTTCTTTTTCAGGCTGTTCCCGGGTTGAATGTCCCCTTCAGTACATGCATGCACACACTTTCTTCAAGGACAATGTACTGCTTCTGTTATGAGTAGATGCATGTGCTTTATGTTTTTGAATCGAGGACAGCTGCTATTTCTTCTTTACATCTATTACATTCTCACGTAAAGAGTAAAATAAGCATACAGACACACCGTGGGGTGACATTCTCAACAATACTGAATTTTGCTGTTTTCTTTCAAATCTTTTGTTGCGCTTTCTTCTGAAACTGTAGCGCGTAATTCACTTGCTCTTCAGTTAACACAGCTTTCTTCTGAACTTCTCAAATGTTGAAGTTTTCACCACTTTATTCAGAATGACCATTTAGTAAAATCCAACATAAGCCTGATCTCTGCATTACATATCTCCTCCATATTCAACTTGCTGTAGTTCTTCTCTGAAACCTGACAGATCCTTTATTTCTCTTACAGTTTTTGCCTTTATGTACTTTTTATGTATTCCCTGACAATCTTTATCCGTTCTGTTCTTAGTTCCTTGTAGCTAGGTCCAACCTTCTTGTGAATGCAGGACGGTGTTATCTAAAAATTGGAAAACTGGTCATGAAGCAGAGATGAAGTCACTTTGGAATTGTGCCTGAGAGAATGAATTATGATAGTTTTGTGTTATGACCTGGCTTCTATCCTAACTTTGTCTAAATTAACCTTGCATGTTCTTTAAACTTAACCCTGCAAGTAGATTATTTATCTGCTGTAAAATAGTTATCTGCCTTAAAGGTAAGGTTGTGAGCCTTCACTCAATAGTGATTGTAGTGACTCTTGGGTGACGTGGAGAGTTAAATAGAAAACCTTTAGAATTAAGGGCATAAGTAATACGCAAGAGTCTCTCTGTTAAGGAGCTGTAGTAATTTATATATTTTTGGATTAGGCACAGAAGAGAATTTTTTTGTATCTTGATCAATACACCACACAAAGTTAACATGGGTAAGAGTTTGATTTATATCCTTCTAGTGTACTGCAGGTGTTTGGTGAAGGAAGGTTCTCTCCTTCCCTGTGCACATTGATTGGGCAGGTGGTTTCTTCCAAATCTGGAATGCCTGCAGATTCCTATTTTCTAACAATTTTGTAAATATATATATAAAAGTCACAAAAGACTCCATGCAGAATTTTTAACTTGTTAGTTTTCATGTCATAAAACCTGTATCAGAAAAGTTACATGCATTACCATAAAATTTATTTTTCTACATTATAGCAGTCTGTCAGAAGATTCATATAAAAATAGAAGACTCTTGTGGGTTTTTTTCAGTCCTTTTTTTTTTTTCCCCCCAGGCAAGTTATTAAAATAACCTTTCCTTAAAGCACATTTTACCCAAAACACATAATAAATGTAATGGGTCTTTATAGAAATACTAAAGTAGTCTATATTGCATGCATTGTCTGATGCAAAGAAATATGTTACCATTTGGGGCTTTGTTGTTTGGTAGCAGCTAAACTGATGATAAACAGTCTAAAAGTAAAGCCTGGATGGCCACATTGAAGATAAGTTATAAAATAGCATATGGATAAGGAGTAAGTTATATAGTTGGTTAATATTCTGAGAGTTGGAGGAGTTTAATAGAGTCGCTTCACTGGACAGTAATTCTAAGATATTATTTATCAAGAATATGGTAGTTTCTGCATTGTTAAACATCTGATAATATTTTTCACTTGATTCTTTTCAGTAAAATTAGTATTGTTACTCAGCTTCTGAAGTGTTTTTATTTAGTTTCTGTAGCTATTCTATTGTGTGCTTTTTGTCAACTATTGTAAGCCAAGTTTCACGCTTCAGGTCTTTAGATAATATCATCTTATTGAGAAGTTTGCAGAAGGATTTTCTTGTTTTCTCAGTGGCTCAGCTAAAACCAGTGAGTGGAAAATTTTCTCAGATTGGGTTTTGAAGATACTAAATAAATCCTGTATGAATGTAACAGAAAGCTGGGGTTTTTTTTCCTCTTTTTTTTTTTCTCTCCTTCTTGTACTTTTTGAACATAAAGCAAGAGAGTCATACTGATTGGAAGATGACTAAAGAAGGCTAAGCCTCTGCAAAAGTCTTCCAAAAAATGGACTGAGATAAAATTGCATGTAATACTGTAGCATTTGACACATTAAACTAAACAGAATTCATAACACATTTTAAGAACAGCTTTTTTTGTTGCACATTTGACCATTCCTTGATCCTGCAGGAAACAGACAAGGTTATAGATGGTGGTGTTCATGACTGGAAAAGAATCAAGTGACCCATGAATCTTCACCTTGGTGAACAGAATGTAACTGTAGGATAACTGACACTACAATATACCTTTATACAGAAATCTTGGTTAGAAGACGACGAGAAAAATGCACAAACCAGTATTGTTGATGAATTACAATCATGCCTTTTTTCAAATACGTTTTCTTCTCAGAATTTTGTTTAAGTGGCACACAGCTCCAATATTACTCATGAAAGGAATGGGAACTTAAAGGGTTATTGCTGAATTTTGAGAGCCTTACTGTTTTAAGTTCTTGATGTTGTGACAGAACAAGGCATAATAGATCTAAAAGGCAACTGAAGATGAGAAATCGATGTTAGCAGAAGTGTGCATGGAAAATTGGGTTTTGCCCTGATTTTTGAAGAAGGGGCTTGATTGAATATAAAATAATGAAAGATAGGAAGAAAGTACAGCTTACTTGTTTTAAATACAATAGAATAAACCAGGAGCATATATGGAAAAAAGAGTGGGGAGGGGAAACCCCTGTGGTGTTATGCCTGACAACTTACGCTGTTACCAAGTTTCACAAACATTGTAATTGCAGAGTCTAAAAGAAAGGACATTTCTGTAGTTAATGAAACCATTCACAGCTCGCAACAGGAAAATAAATCAGAAGTGGTGTAACTTCCTCACGACTTACTTGCACATAGTACAAATCTTAGTTCTTTAAATATTAACTGTAAAATAAATAGCCCTCGGTGAAGGCTTAAAACAAAAGGAAAAAAATTAGAAGGTAGATGTATTTTCTAGTAACAACTGAATTAATTTTTTTGTGGAAGGTCCTTCTACACAAAGAGAAGGAAAGCTTTCCGTTCTAGGCTTTCTCAACTTTTTCCCAACCTTTGGTGGGATAGCTGGGCTGTGTGCTGCAGCTGCAGTGTAGCTGTGGAGGTGATAAGGTATAAATGTAGGCAGATGGTTAGATATTTGCTCTAGTCTAGGGAAGAAGATTGAGTTTAGAACAGACTTCGTTAGTGGGAGACTAACGTGCTAATTTGAACCTGTTATTTTCCTCATATGGTATGAATTCCAGCTGGAATTTTAGCACAAGTCAAATTTAGCACCCTAAATGCACTCACTTTGGGAGTTATTTTAAGACACAGTTTTAAAGTATCATGATAAATACTGCACTTCTCTACTAGGCTGAACTCAGATGAGTGGTTTGTAACTTGTTAGATGTCTTCAGTCAGTTGGCTCTGACTAATAGTATTTGGTTTTAGAGTTCATAGAATCACAGAATGGTTAGGTTTGGATGGGACCTTAAAGATCATCTAGTTCCAGCCCCCCTGCCATGGGCAGGGACACCTTCCACTAGACCAGGTTGCTCAAAGCCTCATCCAGCCTGGCCTTGAATACATCCAGGGATGGGGCATCCACAACATCTCTGGGCAACCTGTTCCGGTGCCTCACCACCCTCTCCAGGAAGAACTTCTTCCTGATAGGTAATCTAAACCTCCGCACTTTCAATTTAAACCCATTACCCCTTGTCCTGTCACTACAGACCCTTGTAAAAAGTCCTCTCCCAGCATCCTTGTAGGCCCCTTCTTGGCATATAAGAACTCATATTTTTAATCAAGAGAATTGGTTCTGTAATGTGGGATTCTATTTGTGATAGTAGGTATTGGAATTCATAAGGCTTGTTCTTATATAAAGTGTATGCTGATAAACACCTATTTAAATGTACCTAGTTCAGTTCGTGAACTCTAATTGGAATATATGAATATGTGTTTACTCTTAAAGCCAGGGTCTGATTACTGCTTTTACATTAGGCTATATTGAAGTTTTCACAGCTTTTTCCCCCCCCAGGTTTGCATCTGCAGGAGATGATGGAATTGTGTTTCTGTGGAATGCTCAGGTTGGCTCTTTTTTTTTTGGAGGGGGTACTGTGTGTGCTTGGGGAGGAGTTAGAAATGTGTAGTAGTGAAAAAACAGAATAAATAAGAATTGGTGCAGAACTGCAGTCTGAAAATATAAAAGTGGAGGCAGTCTGTCAAATCTTAGTTTACAAAGAAGAGTTAGAAAAGTTAAAGTTGTGTGAACCCAAGAGCACAGTAAGTTTTAAGAGTTAAAGTTTTGGGAAGACATAGTAATTTTAGAGAGATTTGAGATGAAAAGGAGGTGTGAAAAGCAGAAGTGTGTATGGACTTGTGCCTTTAATTCTTCTTTTAAAGTATGTTTGTTTCCTGTAAACACTGACATGTTGACTTGACAAATAGGTAGCAAGATTCCAATCCTGCCAAGATTTATATAAAATACTTAAGTTTTAAAGAACATTGCAGCGGCTCTAGTAGCAGTATCTATTTGTAGTATAGCTGATTAGACTAAATGGAGAGCTAACACAAAACCATTGGAAAGATAGCAGGTCAGTGGAAGTTAAACATTCCGTGTAGTGCAGAAACAAGGTCATAATTGCTTGCTGTGATAAAAATATCTTATAACTTTTGAAAACCTTCTTAAGACAATTGGTTTGTCATGGAAATAATGCTTTGTAACTGTGATAGCTACTGTTCTTCTGCTCTGTGTCTCCTAGCGACAAAATTACAGAGAAAAGATGAGAATTAGACCTTTCCAATTGTCCTAAGCCCTGTTTCTAAGGAGGGCTCCTGTACAAGTTAAATTGTTCAGTAGGAAGTCTAAAAGGGAGACACTACTGTTCTGTCTAAACTGTGAGTAACAAATATGCACATTAAGAAAGAAATTAATCTCAGACTGTAAGCTCTTTTGGAAACCTTTTGAAAAATTTCTGTGGTATTTATGATGGCGTAATTTTAAAATATGTAAGGGAGAACTTGAAACCTTTTCTCTCCTGAACAGTTTCAGTTAGTGCTTTGCTGTTCTTGAGGGCCTTTTTTTTAATTCTATAGTATGGAAAAGGAAATTGGTTTTGAATATTCAAAACCGTGTATGTGGGTATATATACTCAGCGTTCTGAGTTGTTTGTGAATGTAAAACTCATTTAGATATCCAGCCTGGGAACCTAATTGCATTTTGTAGTTACATAGGTTTTTTATTATGCTTTTGTTAAAGCAAATCTTTTGTAGTACTTGTGCACAACCCACAAGTGCAAAGAAGTTTACAGTTATAACTACCCTGTATTTTACTTATATGTTTAAAATGCTAGTATGCTTCTGCATGTTTGTTTGTAGGGTTTTGCTGTCTGACTGAACAGAGCAGAAGTGTCTTCAGTTATCTAAAACACCAGCTTGAAGCTATAGATAATGTACATACTAAATAAAGCTGTCGGGAAATTGACAGTCCTGTGTTTGCCATAAATATAGATCAGGGTTTTCTAATCATAAAAATAAAGAAAAAAAAATTCAACAGACAGTTTGTCAACAAATCTGTGTTACTGTAGTATCCATTAAAAAGGTTGAATGTCCAATGTTTGCATTAAAATGAAATTAGTTTAATACAGAACTTAGTTCTTAAGATCTTCTAGAGGTTTTTTGCTCTTGAGTAATTTTGGTTACTTACTACTCCTTTACACTTGTGCATAGTATGTTGTTTAATTCTGGGTAAGATCTTCAACAGCGTTGAAGGTAATAAGAAGTAAATCCATAAATTACTTCTGAAAGGGAGATTTTAGACTCTTAGAAATTCTTGCTTTCAAAAGTCATTTGGTATGTATGTCATATGTTACAGCAGTCATTTTCCAGATTTTACTCTTCATTTTCTGTGTTTTTATTTTTCAGACTGGAGAAAAACTCTTTGAACTTCATGGACACACACACAAAATTACAGCTATAGCACCGTTTTCTTCATCAGATGCTTCTGAAGAAAAAAAACATTTGATTTTAACAGCATCAGCTGACAGAACAGTTATTGTATCCTTAGATCTGGAGAGGAATCTAATTTCTATAGGTTTTTTTTGTTGTCTTTTACTTTTAAAGTAAAGGCTACAGGCTGTTTATTGTCTGATAATATCCAGTAGGTATATTTGGATTACACTGGGATTTAACTAGTGCTCGTTAGTAGTTGCAATCCTTTCTACAAAAAGGAATCCGTAACAGACCTTGATTAATATGTAATTTCAGTCAAATGTTGACAAGACAGTCGGGATTTAGAAGACTGAGACTGCATATCTCTTTCCCAAACTGTCATTTAGGTACAAACATGGCAGTTATAAATAAAATACATTCAAATCTTTCAGTTTCCTTAATTAATAAAGTCAGGTTTGGGACTGCACTAGTGGCAGACAGGTTCAGAAAGTGTCATGTTTCCATTCTACTGTAAAGGTAAGCTGAGGAAACCCTGGGTATGCCTGTTTTAGTATACAAGAATCTATTATGTATGGCTCATGGGCCGTGTGAGCAGGTGTCTTAAACCAAACACTGCCATACATTTTAAGAACAGATACATAATGAGTGGCTGAGAAGTGGGCACAATTCTTAATTGTTTTTTGGATCTGTTAATACTTAAGTTTTCTTTTTGAAAGGGTGTAGTGAAAAGGTCATTTTATGACTTGGTTTTGTTACAGTGCTGTAAAAAGCAACCTACAGTCAAACTAGTTCTTGAATGCTAATAGTAGAAGAAGTTCACCGAAAAATTGTGTTTTCCATTGTTGTGGAAAAATATAACAGAGTACGTAATTAAATTTGTATTTCTCATGAAAGTGACACCATAATACTGTATTTCATAATACTTACAGCTTTATCTAGCTAAAGCTCATGATCATTTCACAGAGAAATTCCCTGTAGAACTTTTGCAGGGGACATATATCTGATTTTTGTTCTACAGTGTTTGACAGTTCTTCAAAGACTGGATGTATGGTTGTCTGGAGGGAGTGATCTATGTGTTTGGAACCAAAAATTAAATCTCATGTGTAAGACCAGTCATCTTACTGATGCAGGTAAAAATGTAAATGACTCATTATAGCTGTTAAAGTGCAAGTAAAATGGATCTGTATAATGATGCAAAACCAACCTGGCAAATTCTCTTTAATTCTAATGATAACATTATGTGTTAGAGCCACTCTCTATTTTTTTAAAATGTCAGACTTAATCGTTTCAGAATTAAGACTGCTTTTAATCTCCTGTGCTGTGTGAATTCTACAATATGTCAAATCTCAGTAACTGAACATTAGCTTAGACTTTTAGGGCTAGATTTGATACGAAATATCCTGCCAAACACCAGTTGGAAGTGGCACTGTAGTGCTTAGCGTGGGGTGCTATTGAAACCTTTTACAAGGGGTCAGTGGTATGTGCAGCATGGGCCCTCTCTTACCTCCTCATCGCTCGCTTCCTTTGTGAGGAGAGAGACATATTGCTTATTCCTTGGAGGATCTTCACTTACTGGTGTGGCAGCACAGACTAGGGGAATTCTGTGCAGGATGAAGGCAGAGTAACAGCAAGGTGGACATTTTATCTAGTGCTCTATTCTTCAGGTGGCTCTGCATGATATTTAGTATCATGAATATTATGGTAGTATCAGTATCTGATTACTTTGGTACTGCATATGTTTAGAGTCTCAGTAATTGCCAGGGTGTCCTTTAATATTGTCCAGCATTAGAACATAAACATCTTAGTTGTACTTTACATTAAAAGATTATTGATTCTCAGCTTCACCTCAAGTTTTATGTTCAGAGTTCTGTTGGATTCAGGACCAGAACTCCTGCCTCTACCTCCATCTGAGGTAATCTGTTCACTCCCAGTGCTGTTTAACTTTCATTGCAGGTAATATGCTTTTATTTTGATAATAACTTAGAAGTGGAAGGAATACTATGAAGAACTTTATTCATAAGGAATTAATATTTGCTGTGTTTTCTTGTGACTGATGAATATCCTTCTCTTCCTTATCTCTTGTATTTTTTCAAAGGTATCAGTGCTTTGCTTGAACTGCCTAAAAATTGTGTTGCAGCAGCTGTTGGCAAAGAGCTAAGTGAGTATGTTGCATTTCTGTTAAATGTTCGTGTTTCTCTGACAGCTTATTGGAGATATACCAAAAGAGCACGCTGCTGGAATGGTATAGGAAGAGTAAATGGTGTGATTAGCAACCTTCCTTTTTCCCTTATTTGACAGAGGCAGACAATAGTAATCTAATTCAGGAATTTTGTTGAGATTTGCGTGACAAAACTTTTCTATGTTCTTTGCTATTGTTATTACTGTTGTTGCCACCTGTTCACATGTGATTGTGGCTATCTACATTTGCCTTGTGGGGAAGATCTTGAACTCATGGTCTGGGCTGTAAGATACCTGCCTTTTCTGGAGCCTCCTTATCCCATGATCAGGAGTACCAGACGTTGCTGATCTCATTATCCTGTCCAAAGCTGAAGTGAGACAATGTGACTGCTTCTGTTGCTCAATTGGAGACAGGGTTTTCTGTGTATGCAAAGTGTAAATCATCGGGTAGCAGTCAGCAGAGAGTCTTTTAAAGGCTATATACATTCATAAGAATGTTTTATAAAATTACTGAAATTTCAAATTATGGAAAAAAAAACAACCCACGAGAAAAAGTAGAGCACTGAGTCGGCAAATCAAAAGACTTCGCCCAATATGAGTAAACAGTTGAAGAATAGCAATCTGTTATTCTGATCAAAGAATCAGGAGAAAATTAAAAATAATCTTCTTGTGTTTAGACATTGGTATACAATATAAACTTTCATCTGAATTTCCCACCGTTCTTTTGTAGTGAGGCCCTTGAGATATTGTAAAAGAAGTTCCAAGGCTGGTTAAAATAAAGTCTTAATTCCTGGTGATCTTGATTGCCTTACAATGCAAAAGAATGTTGCATCCTTTTGAAAAATAGTTTTCAGTCAGATGAGTCCTTAAGAAAGATGTTTCACTTCTAGTTTACTTAGCCATGAAGATGCCTAACGCTTTTCATTTCTGCTTTCTGCAACCTCTGATGTTGACTGATTCTCTGAATTACAGAGTTATTCACCTGAAATGGTTTATAGAATCATAGAATGGTTTAGGTTGGAAGGGACCTTAAAGATCATCTGGTTCCAACCTATAGTTACCCTATAGTTGCTGTAGTAAGAGGCCTTAATGATAACACTGAAATAATTTGTTCACTCTTTTTGGTGCTGTGAGTAGTCATACATGGCTTTGCAGATGTCTCACGTTTCAGTTTGTGTCGTTCTGAACATGATGTGTTTTATTTAAGCATAGCTACATTTTATTCTGAATGATAAAGCTTATTAGACAATTTCCCTATCTTTGAAGTCATTTTTAGGTTGATTGCTTCTAATGATGAGTCTGAAGGTTGGAATGTCTTTGAAGTAAAACGCCTTGTTGACCATCAGGATAACATTTTGTCATTAGTCAGTGTCAATGGTAAGAGTTGTTTTAGTATGTTGTTGTTTCTGTGAGTTACCAGTGGGATATTTCAACTGTGGAGTTTTTATTGAGACCAAACTTTTAACTGGAGTGAGACTTCATAACTAGTAGATTACCTTCCTGTGTAGCTGCAAAGGTAGTGAATTAACAGGGAAATGAAACCAGGCAGGTTACGGTGTAGAAAAGGCACAAAAGAGGCAGTGTCACTGATGGGGATGGAACTCTGGATCTTCTGGTTGGGGAAGGTTTAAAATGCTATTTCCTTTTGTTCCTTCTCATTCTTGAAATAGAACGTACAATGCCATGTCCTTTGCAGTTGTAGTCACAAGGTAACTGAAAGTTCTGAGTGTGCAGATGTGGGCTTTCATATAGATCCATTATTTAGAGGCCCTGAAAGGTGATGCGATCCTTGCTGCTTGTTAGGGCAATACTGAGCTATTACCTGAAATTCTGTCTACACTACTCCAGGTACCAACCCTTTTTACTTTGTTCTTCCCTAAATATTTTTTTTTTTTTTTTTCAATGGAGCTTCCCCAGGACAAGTTATTCCTGGTGTGGTACAGAGTGTATATTTGTCCTTGGGCTTACTTGCGTCAGCCTGGTTGGCCCAAAGGAGCTGTGCTACAGAGGTGAGAAGAAGCTGAAAATAAGAAAACTTGGATTCTAGAGTAGTTGTTTCTGGAGTTTCCTGTTGCTGTTATTTTCTCCTTTTTGATTATGAAAGGGAAGCAATATTTGGCCTAAAAAGACAATGTGGTACCCACATTAAATATTGTTGAATATTTCCTTTCCATGTGTGATTTAAGAAATTCATGAGCAGCTACTTCAATCTTGCCTTTCACTCAAACATTTAGTTTGTGATCAGTATTTCTGTTTATGGCAAAAACGTGCTTTGCTGTGCCTGAGGGGTGCTGATACACCCACTTGTCCAAGCAATAGAAGGCTTTTGTATGTAGGCAACAAATTAACTTCAAATACTTGTATATACTGTTGGTGGTGTTCCTTGCCTTTGCTATACTGTACTGTGGCTGCTGAATGTTCTCCTTGCTAGTTTTAATTTTACAAGAGATGCTTCATCTCCTTTTGCTCATCTAAGCTATGCTAGGTAATCAAATGAGTGTTTGCTCAGGGGAGGGGATTTTGTCCAGTCAGTTATGTACTGTGCAGTCTACATAGCTGCACTTGAAAATCTGCTTTCTTAACTTTTAGGGCTGTAACCTTATGTGAAATAAAATTTTTTTAATATCATATGATTTCTATGTAAGTGTTGTTTTTGTGTTTTAGTGTGTTGTTGTGTTTTTTTTTTTTTTCTTCCCTCTCCAGACTTAACTTTTGTGACTGGTTCTCATGTGGGTGAGTTAATAGTTTGGGATGCGCTTGACTGGACAAAGCAAGCATCTGAGTGCAACTTCTGGGACTCCTCTGTCCATCCAGATACACAGCCGGAAATAAAGTTATCCCAAAGCCCAAATGAAATTTCAGTTCAACACATAACATCTGATGAGGAGGTAAAAAGCTTCAAATGGAGTGAACTACCACAGAAGGCCAAGTGTTTCGTCTTTTCAGTTTGCTTCTTGTAATAAGAGAGGCTTCTTTAAAATGTGCACAGCTATTTGTATATGGTCAATAGTTTTTATATAAATTGTGGTCATTGAGCTAACTGAAGGTTATAATATGTTGATGATATGGGTACTAACATAATTGACTGTCACAACAGCATTTTTTTGTCTGACAATTTATTTGTTGTTCATAGTACCACTAGACAAAAATAAACAGGAAGTATGTGTTTTGATGGCACACATCTCTTATTCCATGGTTCTAGAAATGCAGTTTTCACAATGCACCTCTCGAACAGTTATAGCTGAAGGTACTATGAAGCGAATTAAAGCATAAGCATATTCCTATGCTTAGTAAATAAATATTGCTGCTTCTGTTAGAAGATAGGCTATACTCAGTCATAAATAGCACAAATGTGGGTGCAAAATCAGTCAATTTTAATCATGTTTTGGACATAATCCAAGAGTTCTTGGTCAGAGTACTCGGGCAGAACTCGGTTATTATTCAGGACACACTAAAAATCTTCAGGTGGTTATTTACATTTGTGAAATGTTACCAACCATTACTGACAAAAGATGTTTCACAGTTAGGGTACAGTGGGATTCTATTCTGGGGCCTATAGATCCACTGCTGGGGGATGGTTAAGAAAGAGATTGCTGGAAGTGGATTCAGAGATACGAGTTATAACAGAATAAAAGCTGTGGAAAAGGCTAAATGGTAGGCTGAAGGTTGGGTCGTCACCTGACACACTTTTCTGTTTGAAAATACCATTCTGAAAACACTGGAGAGAGAAACAGTGGGGAGTGTGGGGAAAAGAGATGTAGTTTTATATAGGAGTAGGATTTCCAGTCGTTTTGTTGTAGTTCTGGAAGGAGCAAAAAGCCAATCCTTTTCAGGGGAAGTTGGCTTCTAGGCATCAAGACTCCCTGCTTGAAAGGTACACAAAGTGTGTTTTAAGAGGAAGGGGGAAAGAATTTTGGGAGGTTCAGAAGTATTTAAAATATTGAATGAAGAATCGTAAGCTGCTGAAGACTTTATTCCATTCATGGAAGTGAACTAAAAAAATTGCAGAATTCTATTTATTGTGAGCCTTTTGAATGGTGGGACAAAAAGGTGGTTGTATCATTACAACCTGAAATAGAAGGTGCATGCAGGGCAGAGCTGTCTGTATTATAAAGTTTTGTACTTAGAGCATGGTGAAGAATTGTATTCCTGTAATGAATTACTTTGCTACCTGCTGTCTAAAAGCAGAACACTGTTCTTGTTAAGAAAAAAAAAAAAAGAAATTTGGTGTTTTCTGTTAGGAACTTTGACAGCAGGCTTGATAGGTAGTTGAAGAAGATGCACTTGTCTCATTTGTCGGTCTTGAGGTGTGGAAGGTCATTAAATTAAGCCCCACAGAAAACTAGAAAAATAATAAAAATGGGTACAGTGCTTTTTTCCTTGATTTGGTAAGTGCTATCAGAAATCTGAGCTTGGTTTCAGAGCTATTGGAGCTGCCACCAGAGTTGTTCATGACAAAATCAAACACACCTTCAAACCTCAACAAAAACCTGGACAAAGAGTTTTGAACAGTGTCAAAACACTGTTGAATATGTATATAGGAAATCTTAGTCAAAGACACCGAGTTACTGCTTTTACAGAATGTTGACAGGTGTGTGGTGTGAACTGCTTATGAGACACTAATGTTTGGGTGCGTAGATGGAAGCAGGCCATTCAGCGAAAATATCCAGCATACCATCACTTAAACAAGGTGTGTTCAGAAACTCAAATATCTACTAAATAGAAGCATTTTGCACTCCTCTATTGGGTACCAAATATTTATCATATGTATGTCCACACGATTTTATGTTTACCCTCTCTAAAATTATTACAAGTCCCGAGAGGGTCCATGGCCAATGGTGTGTAAACTGTTTATGGCTTCTTAGGGCCATGATGGTTATGAGATGGAATCCTTGTGCTTTTCTGAAGAAAAGCATTGATTGTTGACTCAAAATTGTTCCAGGTCTTTGCAGTATTGAGTAACACTTTTCTGTGGGAGAGTTCCTTTTCTACACTTAATAGAGCCCAAATGCTCGAACAAAGCTTCTGTGCAGCTTCAGTTAGAGTTAAAAAATAATGGCAAAAATGCAGAACGACTTCCTGTATTCTCAGTCTTTCTTCATAAAACACGAGTTTGCCAGAACACAGAGCACGATTTTAGTGGAAGAACATAAATGTTTAATTGCAGAAGTGTGGGTTTGTTGGTATCCTTGGTTTCTACTTAGACTGTAAGGTACAGGATGACATTACATAAATGCAACAACTGCTAACAGTGTAGGAGAATATCTCATTTTCTCCCCCCAAAATCCATATATTTTCTATAACTTGCTGATTCCATGTGTTCGGGATATTTACACGAGGACAGAAACAAGCTAGCTAATGCAAGCTAGATGACGTCATAGTACTGCTGGAAATCCATTACATGCAGGGTGACCTTTTCAGTGTCTGTTTCTGTAAGTTGTTCCATTGGATTTTCTTTCCAGTGTGTGTTTGCTGCTGTTGGGAAAGGCATATACGTATATAATCTTCAAATGAAGCGTGTGATTGCCTGCCAGAGAACTGCTCATGACTCCTCTGTACTGCACATTGAGAAGCTTCCAAACAGGTACGCGTCACGGTACCTTTTGTTAATACAGTAAAGAAATGCAGAACTTGGAAGCAGTCAGTCTGCAAAGCTACACGTAATTTCTGGGGCAGGGACTTGATCTTTAGTTTGATTTGCTTTTATCAGATAGAGTTTACTGATCTGATTTTTGAAATGCATCATTGTAATTCAATGTCAAATACCTGTGATCCAGTATTCTTGATACACAGGCTCAGAGTAAAATATCTTGGCTATTGTCAAAATCAGACTTGATAAAGCACTTTTGTCTACACTGAAAATGTTGCTAAATGGCATTTTACTTCTGTAAAGCAAAGGCCTATGGCATATTCAGTAAATTTTTTTCACTAGAATTTTGTAACAGTTAATGTTTTAACAAAACATTGTAAATTCCAGCTTTTGTTCATTAGTGCTGAATCTCTAGCTGGAACTTACTTTGACAGCCAAATAGGGACAATTTGCTACATATGTATAATCTAATAGTTGTGTTGTTTCTTTATACTCTTGTTCAATGGAGCAGGGGTCTGCCAGAAGATAAAAATTAGGGGCTTGGTCTTGTGAATGCATGTCTGGTCTAAACATGTAACAAAAAGGAGTGTGTTTTCTTGTGTTTGCTTAACAAAGGTAAGCTTTCAGAAGCCAGTTTGTGCAACTGTCTTTGCAGAGTCTAGACTTGTTATTCTTTGGTTACAGAGTAAAATGGGATTGGAAAAACGTGTATATTTTTTCCACCTATTTTGCAAGTCCGTTAGTTTGTTCTGCTGCAGGTGTACCTTGTTTTGTATGGAGTGTCTGGATGTCCTGCTGCATTTTACAGGTCTGGCAAATAGCGTAGAACCTGAAGCACTTGCTGTCTCTCTTGTAGAAACATCACAAGGTGACTTGAGTAGATACGTATCTGTGCTAGTGTTGCTTAAGAACTGTTTTTACAGGCAGCTGATCTCCTGTTCAGAAGATGGCAGTGTGCGCATTTGGGAGCTCCGAGAAAAGCAGCGGCTGCCAGCTGAACCGGTTCCAACAGGTTTGCCACTTGTGGCGGGTGAAAAGAACATTTGAAAAAGGATAACGGGAAACCCAATATTCACCCTGTAGGAATAAGAGAGACTTTTACAGGCTTTGTAAGAAGAGATAATGTCTTGTGTTCAACCAACCAGTAACAGGTGTGGGAGGGAAACTGAAGAAAACGTGGGTGTACAAGCCCCCCAAGGTCAGATATTGTAAGTTAGAAGGTCCAAATGAAGCAATTCTGTGCCTTAAAGTATATTTAGAGTTTACAGTTATATCAGCTGGTTTAACAAAAACGATGACCTCTCCTGGCAAACCTTGATCCGCTTCTCCTTGTACTGGTAGTGCTGGATCCCCTAGTGTTCAAAAGCAAATAGCTGCAGGACTGTGTGAATAAACCTAAAGATAAGGGTGCAGATGAGCAGCTGGCACAAAAAAAAAAAAAGTGCTTTCCTCATTCCTTGAACTTGGAATGACATTGTGAGGTTGTACCAACCTCACTTACATACTACCTCTGGGCATTGCAGTCCTCAGGGCTAGTTGCTAGTGTTTTAAGAAGTATTTTCCCCAAATGCAGGCATTGCCTGTGTAGTGCTTGCTTCTCTTTGACCAGAACAGCAGCCTCCCTGGGAATTGGTAGTTGTAGTCTCAGACAGGTACTCTAGACCATATAAGTAGTGTTATGGACTGGGAACAGTAATGAGCTGTTACTCTCTTGTAGGATTTTTTTTTTTATTCAAGCTGTGAGTAATTTTCTTGATGCATCTATTCTACCTGACTGTTCGCTTTTTGATGCTAATTTTTGCAAATATCTTTTTGCAACCTGGGTGGATTTAGAAACACTTTTTCAGGAATGTTCTGTCTTCAGTATTGCTGGTGACAGCTGATCTACACAGTTCTGCTTCTTATTGTGACAAGTGGTATTTGGTTTCACATTGGAAATTTATAATTTTCTATGATTGGAGACATTTGAAAGAAATCACATGCAATAGCGAGATAAGTGGACTGCTGTTGATTTGCTCTGTTTTAATTCTAAGGAGTCCTCTGAGTAGCTGTTCATAGTATCATAGAATGGTTTGGGTTGGAAGGGACCTTAAAGATCATCTAGTTCCAACCCCCCTGCCGCAGGCAGGGACACCCTCTGCAGTTATCTCCCTTGCACCGGGCTCATGGTCTAGCACATTTGTTTTGGGCTGAGTGAATGAAGGATCAGAAAGTAAGTCTGAACTGCGTTGTGTACAGAACCCAACTTTCTTGTTTTTGTTAGTATTGATACATAGTTCTTCTGGAGGCTGTGGCATGGATATGTATTTTCTTGGTATCTAAATGGAATGTGCAGAGCATTATCTTTACACTCCAGTTTTAAATCTGAAGTAGAAAGCCAGTGGGCAGTATAAAATCAGGCAATTCTGCATCAGAAACTTGTTACCTGTATGTTAGCGCTCTAACACATTAGTGCAGGACACAAAGGGAGAGACTGGCACCTCATTTCTCTTCTCTTTGCACAAGTAACAGTTTAGGAGGACAGAGCAAAGGTAAATATCACTGTCCTGCATCTAGCTTTGCTGTCCATTTAGTTCATTTAGGCAGTCCTTGGATTTCTTGGTAAATCCCTATATTGTCTCATCCAGATGAGTAATTCAGCGTTTGCTAAATTACATCTAGTAAGGACAAAAGACAAAGTAGCTGTGTTTCCTGCCCTCCTCAAGATGAATAATCCAGATGTTGAAATGCTGCATAGTACAATGCTTCTGTCACTTTGCCATGCTGACTGTCCTGCTTTTAGGTTTTTAAGTGACTCTGTAGCTCTGTCTTTAGCTAGAGGAAATAAACGGTATTTGTGATTTTTGCTAATTCCTCCCCCCCTCAGGGTTTTTCAACATGTGGGGATTTGGAAGGGCAAACAAGCAGGTAAACCAAACTGCTAAGAAGATGCAGGAGAATACACCTATGTATGTCTTGGAGCTGGTTGGTGATTTGATTGGTCATTCATCAGCTGTGCAGGTAAGTCAGCTTTAGTAAGAACAAAAAAGTGAATTTCACTTACTAATGTAATTTTGTCAGTGTTTCTTAAGCAGCTGTAACTTTGACCTATCTGTCTGGTGGCTGGGAGCACACTGATTGTGTGACGTATTTTAGTGCAGTGTGAAAACAGTGATACATACTGACTTAAAGCTGTAATGACAGCTCACTCACTGATGCCTGGGGATTGTGTGTGCACACAGGTAATCTGGTGGGATATTTGGTTTCATTATTTACTGTGAGCAGTACAGCTGGGAACTGAGTATTTTTTCCAGATTTTGTCTTAAGTTTGAGATCTAAACAAAGGTTCATATAAACCAAACCCCATTCAGGAATTTCTTAGCCCTCTGTGCTGTGAGTCTTAAGGACTGATTTTAATTTTAGATGAGGCACTATTCTATGCTTCTGTCTACCTAATTGAGTATGTTTTTGTTTTAAATGGTGTTTTTCCTCCACACCTTTTTGTCTTTGACAGAATTATTGGAGCAACAAGTCACTTTCTTACAATGGACTTTGGGGGAAGAGAAGGTAGAGGGGAGGGAGTGGTGTGGTTCTGGAGTAGTTTTGCTCACAAGTATTCATAGAATCATAGAATCAC
>NW_010263250.1:0-909 GCF_000690775.1 Eurypyga helias
GGTTGGATGGGCAGGAGAGAGGAGCTGCTCCCCGGAGAGCCCGGCAGGTAGCCAGCCGCTTCCTCCTCTTAATTTAACGGGCACTTGTGAGCGCTGACAGCAGCGAGGGGTTCTCGCTTGTGGGATGCGCGGGCAGGACTGAGAAGATTTTCCTCCACTGTAGGATCCCAGAGTGGCTTGGATTTGTCAGAGGGGTGAGTAAACAGGGCTGGGGGTAGGAAGGCGTCTGCCAAGCAGGTTTGGCGGCGTGCTTGGGGGGGGCAGCCCCGTGCCTCTCCGTGGGGAGCCGTAGGGAGTAGGGTGATTTGGGGCTTGTACGTAGATCTTTAAGATGTGTCCTGTTTTTTGGAAGTGGTCCTGCTTTCTTTCGTGGTCTGAAAGTTGAGCTCTGTCTTTTCTACTGCACATAAGAAGGGTGTTGGTGTTGCGGGGGGATAAGTGATAACTAATAGCGAGGCAGAGATTTGAGAGACAGAGGGAATTTGCCGGGATTCATTTAGCAAAAGCAAAATCCGTAGATTTTATTTTTTCCTCCCCTCAAGAAACTTAGCCCGAGCCGAGCTTTCCGCATGGCTTGTTCGCAGCTCCATCGTCTCCAGCCCTCTGCGGGCGAAGGCAGCTCCTGGCAGCCTGGTCCCTGTCTGTCTGCTTTGTCCCTGGGCACCCTGCCCCTCCCGGGCTTTCCCTCGCTCCTCGTCAGGGCGCGGATCATCCTCTTCGCTCGAGAGCTCCCTGCCAGAAGGGTCCAGCAGCCCGGAGCCATAGGTCATGGTGCAGAGCAGGGAGCTGCTCACAGGCCAGACTTGATGGCAAGTCCGGAGAGAGGGAAAACGACCTAATGTGTCTGGAGGGTGGTTGGAACGGCTGGGCAGGCGGCAGACTCGCCGGGACAAAGGCTGTAAGGCTGGC
>NW_010263251.1:0-2093 GCF_000690775.1 Eurypyga helias
CCGCGCAGGCCCGCCCCGGGCTGCTCCGGGAGCAGCATCTCGGTGAGACCGTTTGAGCCCTGCATTCCGGTTGCACAGCGCCCCGAATCGATCTTGCCAGTGAAAAATCCATCAAACGTAGTCTGCAGTGTTGAGAAAGTACAGGTTACGTACACATACAAGGCAAATTTTAAACACCTTTCCCTTCATTTTGCCGTCCAAGTAGCAAACGGGAAACGCCTGAAGGAAACCACCTTCAGGTGACCGGGTTGCTGCTGCAGCAGCAGTGGATGCTCCTCGCTAAAAGCGTTTCCCTCGTCCCCAGGTGCAGAGCCCTCACTGCCTGCCTCCCGCTGCTCGTAGGCCTCCTCCCGAAGCCGACGGCCACATCTGCTACCTCTCCCACAGGTGAAACCTGTGCAGGCCTAGACTCCCGATAGGAAGGCTTAAAACATCTTTCAAGTGTCAGTTTCAAAAAGTAGGAGAGAAAAATGCTCCGTGCAGGAAGATCCAGTAAGAGTTCTGCATGGATACATGTACATACTGTTAAGTGTGTATCTGCATCACTAAAAATGGTATTCAATTAAGCCTATATTTGAACATTTTTGTATTGGTGTTGGGAGTTTGTCCTACATACATTGCAGTGCTGCAAGTTTTTACATACTTCGTTTAGAAGTGTTGCTAGTTTTTAATGTAGAGCAGGTCACAATACAGCGTTTCCAGTATCTTGGATCTGAAGTGAATGAATCTTAAGGGCAATTCCAAATAGTCTGTCAAATGCAAGAACTTGGCTTTCCAATACTGTACTTTTTAAATGCCTTTTTCTTTAGCAAAGTATCAGGTAATTGATATGCAGTTATTGGAGGCTTTGGAGCAAACCCACTTGTTTTTAAGCTTTAAGAATATTTGTTTGCGTCTGGTTAGGGTTAGCTCTGACTGGGAATACCGTCTTCCGTTTTGGAAATAGAGATACAAGAAGTTTGTTACTGAGACAGAAAGAGGGGGAGATCTTGTGGTCTGAAATGAGTTTCAGGGCTCTAATTCCACATCCTCCGCAATATTTACAAGGCAATTCACTGAGATGTAATCTGGCTTTACTCAGTGGAGTTCCTCCTGATCTATACACTGCAGTGGAAATCAGAACCAGATACTCCACATCTGTTTTTGGTTTTCCACATGGGAAAAATAGCTTGGAACTGAAACCTAGCAACTGACCTTCAGTCCATACATCTTAATATTTTAACTGAGATGCATCTTCAGTAGGGCTGATTGCCTGCTGCGGGGGCGATACAGGTGAATTAATTAACACCCTTTGCAGACACTTTTTAAAATGCACAGCACCAAAAGTGCAGAGCTATCAGTTACTTCAGTGCACCTCCAATTGGCAATGCTTTTCAGACTTAACCTCAGCAATCAGATTTAAAAGCCTTGTGTTTTCTGTGGTTCTGTCTCAGATACAGTAAAGCAACAGCACTGGCATCAAGACACACCATAGCAGGGTTTGTGGCCTTTCCCAATGACTAGGTTATATCATGGTTATAGTTCTAGATGTTAATATATAGAATAAATGATAGGCCCTGAAGTAAAGTCCTATAAACATTGTGCATTAAGGGGATGATGACATCATAATTAACCAGATGAGCAAGGCTCCAGAGCTTCCTGTTGTCACCAGAACCTTCTGTAATTACAGCTTTGTCCATGATATCTTCCTGTTTCACTTTTTTCCCTTTATAATTCAGAGAACCATTTAATTTTCAGTAGAAAACAGATTGCTAGTAGAGGATTATAATCTGACACACACTAAAAAGTGTGACTATCACCATGAGCATTTTACAGAGCCTTAATTGTTATCAGCATCAGTTCTGTCAGCAGGGGATTAATGCTCAGCAGAGTTTTTTTGTCAAACCTACTTCTACTTCTTCCACAGAAATTAGGGTGGGCAGAGAAGGTAATTCAGGGTGTTTTAGTTATCTCAGAAATTGAATGGTTCTCTTCTGAAGGAGATTATGACTGTTTGGAAGGTATTTGAAGATGTAGTATGCTCCCTGCTTTATGCACAGTAAGATCTGGGTACATTTGCTGCATAAAATTGTGTCGTGGTTTAACCTCGGCTA
>NW_010263252.1:0-10399 GCF_000690775.1 Eurypyga helias
TAATTTATGTGGTCCCCGGAGAGGTCGTTAATAGTCTAGACCATGTAAGCAACAAACACTTGAGGCAAAAGCAAAAAGCTATTAATTCTGTACTTCAGTCACAGTTTTTCCCCCTTAAAAGTGTATCCTGAGAAGATGCCACTCCATCCTCATTCCCAGTCCATCCACACCTCTGCTGCAGCTGGTAACCTCATCACTGAAATGTTGCGCTTTATTGGCATATGGGTGCAAAAACCATCATCAGCCCTGTACAGGATCCCTCCTGTAATCCCTTGTGGGGGGGAAAATTCCTTGGGACAGTTAGAGGTCTCCCTGGGGAAAGAGAGAAGAGGCTGAGGTCTCACCTACTGCTAGAGGCAAAAGCTGACCAGTTCCTATCCTGGTGTTTATACTGCAAACCAGTGTCAGTCCCAGCTGGGGGCTCCTCGTAGCCCCATCAACTCTTTGAGAACTGAATGTGAGACAGACTCAGTACAGGGCTCCACATCCCACATCACCCAGGTATTGGTTCCCCTCCTCTTTCTTTTTTTCTTTCCTCTTTGAGAACTTCCAGGTAGATATTATCACTCTGAACAGGGCTATCTGGGTTTGTTGTTTGGTTGGGCTGGTTATTTATTTATTTAAATGCTATTTCTAAAGACACTCCTGCCCTTCTCTGTCATCATTTTTTGCCGCTGGGAAATTTCTGATTTTTATGCACTTGGTGATGGTTCACCAGGTCAAAGAAAAGCATGGGACTTACCTGGGAGCTTTATGGAGCAGAGAAAAGCAGTAGTGGGCTATGATTGAAACAGTGACAGTATATACCTTCAGCTGCCTCTCAGCTTCTTGCCAGTTCTTAAGGTCATTCTTCCTTGCTTGGATGAGTAGAAAATTGGGTACCAGCTACTCCTGGGCCCAGAATGAGAGAGATGGTGTGCTGTCTGTACCTCGATTCTCCCGCTGAGCCCAGCCTTATGAAGCCCCGGGCATCATTTTGGCCAGACTGCACTGCTGCTGAGAGCCTCCACGGGAGCAGAGGTGGCAGAGGGGGCTCCCCTGGGGACAGCGGTTCTCCTTGTGCCTGCCTTAGGCTTCCTGGGAGGCGTCGTCAGGAAAGCTGCTGCTCCATGGCTCCTGTTGGTGCTGGTGGTCCGGAGTGCTTGGCATTGCTGCTGGCCGGGCCCTCTGCTACGCGGTGCTGACCTTTTGAGTTGTGAATTTCTGCATTCTTCATTCTTTGGCCACTTGCACTCCAGTCGAGCATATTCCTGTCCTATGAACATGCACTGCTTTTATTCTTTGGGTTTGGGATCTTCCTAATTCCTCAGTGATGTTTTGTGGAGAAGTGTTTGAGGGGAGATTGTGTAGTCCATCATCTTTTTACCCATTCCCTTTTAAGTCTTAAACGTTATCAGCTTTGATCATGCTTAAGTGTGGCCTTTCTTGCACATTCTGAGAGAGGAAACACCTTGCTCGACTGACGGGCTCTAGATCAGCCATTACTTTTAGGTATTTCTCTTGATTTCTCCCCCATTTGTCCCTCAGCCCACTCAGCTGTCCCACTGTGCTGTTTGGGGAGAGGAGCGGCACTACGGGCATGACCTCGTCTCAATTCATCACTCTGTTAGTTTTGGCATTCTATGTATTTTTATATATAGCTTTTCCTTTTATAGAATTAAGTATTTCTGTTTCAGGAGCTTGGTGAAACGCACATTTCCCTGTCCTATCTTAGGCTCAGCAGCTGGTCAGCACAAGGCTGAGGATTGGAGCTGACTTCTGGCTCCTTCGGACACCAGTTAGAGGAGGCGAAGCTGAAATGAAGTGTGCTGATGAAGGGGATGACTGGGGATGCTATTTCTGTTAATTGTTCATTCCAGCTCTTACTGGAGAATTCACAGAGGCTGAGCGGACCCCAGCACGTTAGACTGGAGAAAAGAGGGACGAGAGCAAAATGAAAAGTTTTCACCTTTTCTTCTTCCCCCCTCAGAGCATTGTCTTTGCAATGCTGCCATGTAAAGACTGAGTGCCTATCCGAGGGCTGAATTCAATATAAAATGCTGATTTAGGTCACAACTGTAAGGTTGTCCATCCATCCATCTGGTACAAAGCAACAAATCCAAAATCTGTCTGAAACGACAGGCCAGCCTGGCTGCTCGCTGGCTGAAGTAAATGTGCTCCTCCCGTGGTGTGATAGTCTGGCTGGCCTTGGCAGTGGGCTCCGACTCGCAAGTTTATGGTCTGTCAGCCAGTGCAAACATCCATCCATCAAATATTCCCCACTTGTTATACCTAGAAGACAGAGCCAGGGAGGCATTAAGAAATGAGTGGTGGAGGGAGATTATCTGCTTTGATGTGTGTATTCCCTAGGCTGGGAGATGGAGAGCTGGGATGGTTGTACTCCTGTGGGCTCAAAGATCACCAAAACCCCACCTGTGAAGATGCTTGGATCTCACAGAGGTCTGAGATGGTACAGGGGAGATCCTCCTCCTCATTTTTCAGCTATACCTTGCTCTCCAGCAGAGATGCTATCCTTCTGAGTGCCCGTAGCACAGAGGTTTTTAAAATTTAGGTTATTGCTGCTTATAAACCAAGAATAGGTTATGAAATAAGGCCTGGGTTAGTGCTTGAGTGGCCCAATGAAGCATCAGTGTCACTAGACAGCCAAGCCTTCCAAGGGGAGTGACCTACTGCACATATGCTTTGATAAGCTCCTGGCTTACTCAATACATAACTCTCCCGGCAACATGGCACCCTAAGGGTCAGGTGTACCCAGGGCTGAGCACACGCCAGTTAAAACCCCAGGTCTGTGGGACTAATCCTGCCTCCTTGCTGCCTCTGTGGCTGCTCAGGTGACATCTTCCTTTCTGGGCTGAAAATCCCCAAGCCAAGGTTCCTTTGATCTTAAACAGCCCATGCAGTTTCTGACGCAGTTCAAGGTCCTTGTCCTGGTGTCCTCATCAAAATCTGTTTTCATTCTTTATGTCCCCCCTCAGGCTCCTTTCTGGGACCCAGTGCTTGTAGCGGTCTCTGGTTTCCCAGCCTGCAGAATCCCAGGGGATGGGAGATCGTGTGGGGAGAGGAAGGAATAGCACTTCCTCTGGGTGGACAGGGGTGTCCAAAGGCAGAAAGAAGGAGCCTGTCAAAGTGGGAGAGTGGGAGCAAGGGATTAAGTTCATAGGAGATGCATCAGCTGGGAATATTTTTTGGGCAGGGCAAGTACATCTTAAGAGATCTGGGTACCCACAGGAACCCTTTGCAGAGATGGTTAGCAGTGGAGTCTCAATGTCTCTCAAGACCTTGCCTCTCAAAAAGCCTTTCAAGGCCCTGTTACCGCATGGACGAGCGATCAGATGCTGAGGGGGCAGGTATTGCTACCCTCTTAGAGGTGGCCGCTCTGGGTGCTGGGGGGTGCACGGAGGGAGTGTTTCCATCACAAGAGGACGGAAGCTCTGCTCTCTGGCCAGCCCTTCCCAGTATTCCTTGGTGTAAGGCAGAGGCAGGCCAGGGAGCTGGAGGGGGTTTCTGTTAGCCAGTCAATCAATCATTTCCCAATGTTTATTATTTATCCCCCTGGCCGAGCCCTCCCCTCATCCCTGCCACACTGGGGGGTGCACGGAGGGAGTGTTTCCATCACAAGAGGACGGAAGCTCTGCTCTCTGGCCAGCCCTTCCCAGTATTCCTTGGTGTAAGGCAGAGGCAGGCCAGGGAGCTGGAGGGGGTTTCTGTTAGCCAGTCAATCAATCATTTCCCAATGTTTATTATTTATCCCCCTGGCCGAGCCCTCCCCTCATCCCTGCCACACTGGGTGATGGGAAGTTTTATGATCTCTGAACAGCAGAGGCTGGCGGGCAGCCTGACTGATGCCAGCAGCTCATTCTCAGCCACGTGAGAGGAGAAACATCAAGAAGGAGGGATGGAGTTAGAACTTTATTAGGAGAAACCTAGGCACAATTGACTAAAATCTCATGTTAAGGAGAGCACACAGGTCTTTTCAGGATTAAAAAATACACATACATATATAAAACACCTTACAAACAAAAAAAATACTGGTTTCCCCTCCCCTTTGTGTGTGAGTATATATGTACAGGGAACTGTACCAAAGCTAACTACGTATCAGGAGCAGGGATTCACCATCCCTTTCAGTGGCCCTAAGAGAGGGAATGGCTCAGTCGCCTCATAAGCTGTTCCCAGGCCATTCGCTCATGCAGTCCAGTGTTGGGAAGCTGTGGCCGGTGTCTTGAAAGGGCAGCACAGGGTCCACGACAGGGAGCAGCTTTGCTCTGTTTAGCAATTCTCTCTAAAAGGAGGATGTCAGCTCCGCACTGACAAAATATGTCTGGAGTGAGAGCTGCCCACAGACCTCACCCCCAGACTCACTGTGTGGTGTCGGGCCCCAAAGGCTGCTCTGAGAGGATACAGTGGTGGGAAGAGCTGGTCCATGGGTGGTTTCTTATGCTGTACGCGCTAGGGATGGAGTGGAGATGACCTGATGGCAGAACGGGGGCTTGCTGTGAGGACAAGTATCTTGGCTTGCACAGGCTGGCAGGCTTGAGAGGGCAGCCAAGAGCTGAAGGATGTGCAGGACATGGAGAAGACTCTTGCTCTTTGCAAAAGATGCTGAAGTGTTTTGGTAGGTTAGTGAGAGAAGACGCAGGCCGTACCTCTTCTGCAGGGGAACAGAGGGTGTTTTTTCTCTCAAGTTGGCAGCTGGCAGCGCCCTTCCAGCAGCGTTCATGTAGCTGGAAAGATGACTTTAAAAAGGGGAAAAATCACTCTGATTCGGCACGGTAATTCCTCCCTTTTTACCAGTAGGATATTTGTTCTCACAGGAGCATCTCTATTTCTGATAATGGGTGTCTTGCTTAGAATTGATGACATAAGTATCCTGGGAAAATTCCCTAGTCTTCATCAGCTGGTCATCTAAGTGATATCCCAGGGCCAGTCTGCTGCGCTGGCTTAGGAATGAGGAAGGAAGGGATTCCAACGTTAGACTTGAGGGAGCTGTGTGTGTGGGACCACTGACATCCTTATCTACGGGGAAGTTACATACACAGTGTCAAAAAATTCAAGTAGGATTTATTGTATAGGTAAACTGGTATAAAATGTCTGGGCTCAGGTAGAGAAAGGGAGGGTTGGAAAGAGGGAGAACAAAGCAGATGAGAAAGTCTTTCTTTCAGCAAGCCTGCCGGCGTGTTTCTGCTCCCTGCGGGTGAGAGAAGCTGCAGCTCAGTGTAATTGCCAAGCTGATGTAGCAAACGTTGAACGGACGCCAAGGAAGACGCGAGGGGATTGGGATCCAGTCAGTCTGTTGAGTACAGGCTGGCAGTGGATACTTGCTGGGCAGCCTCAGTAATCTCTGTCCTGTGCTCTGCCAGGTAAGGATGGGGAGTCTCCAGTCCCTGTGGGTCCCATGATGAAAACAGGGCAGAAAGCTTCACATCTGAAGGTTGGTGCCTCTCTTCAGTGCGTGTCTCCCGGTGACTGCCCCAGCCTTAAGCCGTGAGAGGTGCTGTCTGCAATATACTGATGACGTTCGACGGAAAGGAGCAAGAGGGCGTTAAAACAGAGAGAGGTTAGTGGCAAGAGTCCGGCGTCCACTTTGCAGAAGTTTCACTAAGCGCTGAGACTGCTCCTTCTCCTCATCCCTCCTGGAGACAGGTCACACAGACAAATCATCCGACCTCGCCTTGCTGCTGGCACGGCTGGTCTTGCTGAGCCGGCGTTTCTCATTGAAGTAGTTCTCGGGGAAGGCCGGTGCCGCGCACTCGTTGGCCACCTCTGTACTCTCCCCGTAGCTGGACTTAATGAAGGGCCCTTCACCGGCGGCATCCTCCTGGCCATGGACCCTCTCGGTGGCGAAGTTGGCAGTGTTCTGCTGGGAGGCCACCTTGTTGCTGAAGGGGCTGATGAACTTCCCACTGGGACTTGACAAGCACTGGTTAAAATCTGGCGGAGGAGTGTACATCTGGGCTCTTTCTACTTGTGGGGCAGACTCCAATCTGCCGGGGGCTGTGCTGGGACTGGGCTTGTACCGGGAGCACCTCTCCTTGGCTTTTTTCCAGCCCAGGTGGTACAACTCAGCCAGACTGAGGAACAGGGAGAGCACTGCCACGGCCAGCATGAAGACGATGAACACGTTCTTCTCTGTGGGACGGGAAACGTAGCAGTTGACGGGGTGGGGGCAAGGTGCCCGCTGGCAGATATACAGGGTCTCCAGGAAGATCCCATACAAGACGTACTGTCCCACAATGAAGGCCACTTCCATGGCAGTGCGGATCAAAATGCTGTAGACGTAGGTGTTCAGCAGACTGCCCCTGAGTATGATTTTGCCTCCCGATTCATCCCAGCAAGATAGCTCGGCCTTCTCTGCCACAGGGCACTTCTGCTGGTAGTAAGTGTCGCCGCTGTTTTTCATCTCCTGCGCTTCTAATTCTGCCTCCTTCATCTTCCTCTTCTCCTCCATGCGCACTGTGTGCATCGCATGGCCCATGTACACCAGGGACGGGGTGGAGACAAAGATGATCTGGAGCACCCAAAAGCGGACGTGGGAGATGGGGAAGGCCTTGTCGTAGCAGACGTTCTCGCAGCCAGGCTGCTGGGTGTCGCACATGAAGTCCGACTGCTCGTCCCCCCAGGAGGACTCGGCTGCTGTACCCAGCACCAGCATCCGGAAGATGAAGAGCACGGTCAACCAGACCTTCCCCACCACTGTGGAGTGTTTGTGGACCTCCTCGAGGAACTCTCCCAGGAAACTCCAGTCTCCCATTTCTGCTCACCGGGAAGGGTGAGAAGTCTTGAAGGGAGAAGAACACAGCCCCTGTGGGAGAAAACAGAAGAGAGTGGTTCTAAGGAGGGTTAGGAAGTGCCCAGCTGGGAATGCATGGAGCGGAATGATTTGTTGTGTGTCAAAGGAAATGTTTTAATTTGGCCCGACATGAATGAGGTCTGGTTTGCTGAAAACTTTGTTTCACATCCACTGAAAACACTGGTGTTGGGTTTGGTTTTTTGAGGTTTTTTTTTTAACTCAGCTACTGAAAGAAAAAGTGATCTTTTTGGTATAATCCAACTACAACCTTTTAAATGGGCTGCCAAAACTTGGAGGGCGAGCCAGATTTTTTCTTGGTTCAGAAAGTCCTTTCACTGTGGTCTGCATATTGCATCCTCTGCGGCCTGTGTAGTTCAAGCAATATTAATCGGTCTGCAAACTGCGCTCTGGGGAATCCTTAATGGGCTGATCCCCTGGGAGGTAAGAGTGGAGTCTGCAGCTTGTCCTGAGCACTGCCTTGGCACTTTCATGTGTCGTATGTGTGTAACACCTGTGCTGACACGGTTCTGGGTTTCACTGCTGAGCTCGGTGCCACCACTGGAAGGAATGCGGAGGAAACCTTCCTGGTGCCCACCTGCCCCTTGCCCATAGGTTTTGCTTTGGTTTTACAGTGCTGCCAGTTCCAAGTGTTTTGTTTACGAGTTACAAATGTTTTTGGGAGCATAAAAACTTTGGGGAGCTGTGCCAGTCCTGTAAACTTAATCTGCCTCCCCCCTGTCATACCTCTCTGAGAGGGAACTGGTACAAAATCTAAATTTGCTCTCTCCTCTTTTCTTAAGTTCTGAGACAAAATTCACAGTTCAAATGACACAGATGAAAGAAAAAGCCTCCTCTGAAAAGCCTGCCAGCGACCTGTATCTCCTGGGAACCGCTGTTTGGCAGGTGAGGATGAGAGGAAAAGTTTGGTGAGTTGGTAGCAAAATTGCAACGTGAAGAGGTAGGAGAGCCTGCTTCAGTTTTATTTCTGACTCTGACAGACTGTTTCTGGCCAAGTCACTTAACCTCATGGCTAAAAAGAGAACAATGGGTTTAATCCATCTTTTGCAAGTGTGCTTGTGCGATCATTTGATCCCGTTATACCCACCATCCTTACCTTCCCAGGGCACTGCAAAGCTCTCCCTTGTGCCTGAGTTAAGGGCTAGGTGCTATAGAGTGTGCAGTATTACCCTGGAGATAATGTTCTCCCACAGTCACTCTTTCTGAAAATATCCTTTTAGAAATAAATGAAAAACTTAATAATCATCATAATGAAATATTAAAAGCACTAGCCAAGGTAAATCCCAAAGCTGTAGGGACTGAATTGTTAACTCTCCTTCTTTATTGTCCCTTGTCTTGTCTTTAAGAGCCAATTATTTTTACTGTGCAAAGAATGTCTGTGGAGAGTAGACACTGTTAAATGCTGAAAATTTACTGCAGCAATATTGTGTAGGCTTCCTGTGAGCAAAAGCTAGAGAACAGAGAGGCAGGCCTGTTGGGGGTACAGTACCACCTTCGCTGGTCATGTACGTGACACGACGGAACGCAGCAGCGCACGCCATGATTTGATTTATGCCATGGCTTGTTCGTGTGTGGTGTCCAGCTGCAAGGGTGGGTGGGACAAAAATCAGAAATCGAATCCTTATCTCCTGGTGCTGCTGAGGGCTGCCCTGTGGAAAGGTGAGGATTTCCCGGGTAAGGAGACGGGGCGGTGAACGCTTGCTGCCCCACTGCCTGTCAAAAGCTGTGTGAGGAGGGAGAAGGGCTGTACTGAGCAGCAAAGGATGGGCTTTGGCTCTTTCCTGCTCTGGCAGGCACACTGCGGTGTAGAGCCTGGTGGCTGCTTGCTGTGATGCAGAAGCTTTCATCTGCTGCCAGCCCAGGGCTGGAGGAGCAATAACACAGAAAATCAGCTAGTCTTTCTGACTTGATAAAAACTGGCAAATCCAAGGGTCTGTCTTATCTTCTGAAATGCCTTTGGTGCAGTTACAGCATCCTGGAGAAAGCAGCGTTTGGCTTCATTCTGTGTGCACCAGGGGTTAAATATGGGTAGATAAATCAGTGGTGAGATTTACAAACAGTTGCACTGAAGCCAGGATTTTTAACTTTTTTTTTCTTCCCCGGAGTACAGACGAGGCAACCAGCTACCTACAGTTCACCATACAGGTGCATCCAAGGTCAGTGTGGTGTAGCACGACTGTACGTGTGGAATATTCCTTCCAAGACAGCATGAACAACGGCGGGTCTTCTCATTTTTCCAGGTGAGTTGGTGGTGTTTGCAGGTGCCCCTCTTGCTCCTGCTGTTGCTAGCTGACAGCTGTCTATTCTTGATTCACCTTGCTTGTTAGGGTAAAAATAAACACAGTTCTCCCTGACTGTGCCAAGGATGAATTTTCCTTCCTGACCTGTGTGTGTGCAGTCACAGACTGAGCACCTCTTCCCACTGGTTCTACCATGTGCAGGTAGTTTAGGGTTTCACTGTGGCTTGTTTTTCCCAGGAAAAGCTACTATATCCAGACACTTGTGAATTGTAAAAATCAACGTGTGCAGAACACAAAGGGATTGTAAGTGCAAGGGGAGTCCAGAAATAAAAAATGGTAATGGATGTGAGAAGTAACTTACCTGTCTCACATACACAAAAATTTTCCAAGGGGAAGTAAATCAGAATGATCCAAGGCTGGCAGCCGTGAAGCTTAGGCTAAATAATAGGGCTGTTTCCCTGCTGGCTGCTCCCCTGCACAGGCTCTTTAAAGGAGAGGCTGCCCAAAGAGCCGAGTGCCTCCTGGTTATCCTGCTACAGCCCCACAGGGAACTGAGGTGGCTGCGGCAAGGAGGTAGGTGGCCTCGGGAGAATGAGTTTTAGAAACCAAGGGAAGGGGTTTCCCTCCTTCTCTTGTGCAGTGGGTTTGGCTTAGATGTTTTCAGGTGTTAGTGAGCTACTCTTGCAGTGCCAGCCCTAGGCCTCCTAGAACCGAAGAAAGCATCTAGCTCTCTGCTGCCAGCAAGCAAAGAAAGGTTGCTGTCACCTCATGACAGCTGTTCTTGGCTATGCAGGACTACCTCTGACGTAGTCTTTCTCCTCAGGCTTTACTATTCTTGGGAATTTTCCGTATAGTTCCCTTTCCTCATTCCCAGACTACTGTTGTTCCCGCATGCTTTGACCTCTCAGCGTGTGAGCATCTTGTGGCCTTTTATATTCCTAGTTTGGACTCAGCCGAACAAATCCCATCTCCCTCTGGCATGACTCAGCGAAAAGCACCTCTGGGCATCTTCGGGGGGTCTCAGCACCTGATAGCAGACTGTCTGACAGCAGAGAGTTGTGGGCTGTGCCCCTGCCTGGCCACGCTTTTGGCTGACAGCTTCCTGCTGGATCAACAAAGAAGCTGCGAGCAGTCATGGGATCTTGGCACTGGGAAACGCGTATGTGACAAAGACCAGCACAGCCTGGCACAAACCCAGCGACGTGGCCGTCTAGGCTTAATCGTCACCTGGAACGCTACTAAAGCTGGGGAGAACTAACTATCGCATCGCAGGCCAGGCGCAGAGTCCGCCTAGCTCTGGGCTGCCTTGTGACTGCCAAATTCCACGATAAAAATACACCGGCGGGGATGGCAC
>NW_010263252.1:10409-13700 GCF_000690775.1 Eurypyga helias
TGCCGGCAACGAGCCGCTCGCTGCCATCCTTTCTTACGCTACCTTCTTCTGCGGGAGGGAAAGCGTCCGTCGGTCTCGGAGCAGCTCTGCCCACCCGCTCTGGAATGCCGCACGCCCTGAACGACAGGCGAGCGTTTGGCATGGCTGCCCTTTGCTCCAGCGGGCACGCTCGTTCTGGACGGGCCGGCTGGGCCTTTGGGGAAACAGCAAGAAAACTCTCACCAAAGAGACAGGAGGACTGTTCCTGCGTAATCCTTTTCTTCTATATGAGTTTATTTCCCCTGGAATTGCTAGGGAGAAAGTTTCCCTCTCTTTAGATGCCAGGCGAGACTATCAGCAGCAATATAAATAGCTGAGCTTGACACTTCACGCTAACTTTTCCCGCAAGGAAGGTGACAGGAGGTCGCCGTCTCTGCAGGATGTTTCTAAAATAAGGTGGGGAGCCTGACTATGACACTGTTTCTCCTCTCCTTTGCTGGGCTCACCTCTTCCCCTCGGCAGCTCCTAGGCAGGTGGAGAGGCTCTCCCAGGAAGGCTTCTTTGTGTGCGGGAAGCACGGTTCCCAGGGAGGTGGAAGGTAATGTAGTCGAACTCCAAAACGGTCCGCTCAGACCTGCGGGTGCTGCTGAAGGACTCTGTCAGCGCTGCGCCGGAGGCGGGTTAGTTCTGCCTTGCCATACAGCCCTACTTCAGGATCTCCAGCCCCGTTAGCAGTGGGTCAGCCTCCCAGCATCACATGCTGTGCAGATGCTGCCATCCTTATCTTGCAGATGGTGATCACTGGGCTACAGAAAGGGCAAACTGCTTTTTCAAGGTCAATGTGTTAGTGGCAGTCTAGGGACAGAGCTCAGGGGTTGTGACTTGCAAACCTGCGTCCTTTTGGGCTTGGTGATAGCTACACAACACAGCTTCTACAGCGCAAGAACATCTGCTTCTACAGACCACAGCCCTTCTCTCCTGTGCCTTGGGAAAATACTGTCTCGGTCACCTGAAAGAAATCCCTCTCATGATACCCTTCTATACACCTGGCAGGACCAGAGCTTCTCTCTTTTTTTGTTGTTGTTGGTTTTGGTGCCTTTCTAAGAGATGAACATCTTGTTTACTGCTGGCAGAGCCCGCAGCCATGGTTAGTGCCCAAAAGAAAGCAGCAGTCTGCTCGACGCACGTACACAGTGCTCCTTTGTTGCCAAAACCCGGTCAGGAAGCGCTCTGGGGGCACGTGGCTTACAACATTAAAAGATGAATGATGTTAGAAATGTACTGTCCGGCGTGGGTGCGAAGCATTGAATTCCAGAGGCTTTTCATGGCTTTGTGACACAGACCAATGCTGAAGCCCACCTCGGCAGGTGTCTTTTTGTTCACTGTGTACTGACACTGGCCCTCTCCCATGTGTATACAACAGACAGGCAATGACCTACTAGGCATTTTTGTCCAAGCACCATCCCTCTGGCTTCATATATGCATGCATGGGCTTATGATGAGTTTCTGCCTGGAACAGGCCAGTTCTTTAACCAAATTTGTAACTGATCAGTGCACAGATCTGTACTAAATAGGTTTGTACTTCTTCTTGCTTAAAAAAAAGTATCTGACATGTTTGAATAGGTTCCTTCCTAGTTCCTTGGGTTCAAAGTCCTGTGCTGAACCAGTATCAGGGAGAGTGACTTTGACTCCTGTGCTCAAATCTGACGGGAGAGGCAGAGCTCTGCGTTAACAGCTCTTGCCCTAGAAGACAGCCATCCAGCATTTCTCATCTCTCTGCTCCTCCCGAGCTCACTGCAATGTCTGGAAGGGTCACGCTGATATGCAGACCACTGGTCCCTGCTTGCAGTTGCAGACAGCTTGTTATTCCTTGATGAGGTGTGCTTTCCCCCTCCTCTCCAAATGTGGAAAATCTCAGAGTTCATAAAAAAGGGAGTGGGTGAGAAGATAAAGGAGTTGAATGACCTGTCACCTCCTGAACACACACACAACCCTGACGCACACAGAGACACAGACAGAGGGAAAGCACTCAACACCTCCAAGTGTGTACATCAGGAATGTGTTACATGCACAGATGACAGTATTATGCAGAATATTTTCATCTGAAGCGGTGGTGGAAGCTGCAGACTCCCAGAATTTTTATTACTTGTCCATTCAGGACATCTAACACTATTTTTTCCCCTCCTTGGCCAGGGTCAAATTATGCTTTCGTATATCCAGACATTAGGGCCAAGCCCTGCCTGATGTAGCTGCAGGACACCAAGAAGAGAAAAGACCTTGAACTCGGATGAGTCAGGCTGAGCAATGAACTTGTCCCACCGTGTTCAAAAACCCCACAACAAACAGTTATGTGGTAGCGGTATCCAGGTTTACATTTTTTCTGCAGAGAGCACCCTCTAATTCTCTTGGAATTATCTCTGTGCCTTACAGGAAGGTGGGTCCTTAGAGAGCCCAGTGAACACAGCAAAGCTGGATCGGCTAAGTGAAGGTTCACATGTGCTTTTTGCTAGAAAGAAAACATCATTTATCTCGGCTGTAAATGCCGCAAAGGCGCTGATGGGTGTTACTCCGCTTACTCCTTAACTAACAGGATGAAGAGCATCCGGTTCGGGATTACAGAGCCTTAGTATTTCTTTGCCTTTCCAGGGAGAAGCTGAGCTCGATGATGATGCTAAATTGGGCAGTGCTGTGTACAGAAGGGAGGACAGCCAAACAGGGCAGAGGGAACGCCGGAAAACAGAAATTTGGAGACTGCTGTAGTAAAGCAGTTCCTGAGTTCTGCTGAGAGAAACTGATCCTGAGCACTGCTTAGCCAGGGGAGGAGACTGGTATAAGGAGACGTGGAGGTGATGGCAGGCATCACATTGGGCCCAATATAGCAGCAAAACCCCCATCTGTATTATTTTAGGCTGGTTCATAGACTGCATGAGATGCAACTTGTTATAGTGTTGAAGTAAAACAGACTAGAGAGGTAGTGGGAGAAGGAGAGGGCTCTTAGGCTTTTCCCATCCTTTTTTCCCTTTAACCCTGCCGTGCCTCCCTGCCTATCACTTCCCCGTTGCTCTCCTACAGTCAAGCTCCCCCCCTCCCCAGCCCCAGAGCCTTGCCTCAGCTTTTTGGCGGTTTTGACCACTTAACTCTCTACAGCACCCAGATTTTCTCACACTTTCAGCTTGAGAAAAGGGAAATTTCCAGTAACTATCTACTTCCCCCTTGTCAAATCTTGTTTCTTCTTTCTTTCAAAAAATCTGCAGGATTCTCTTCATGCTCCTGCCTCATTGCTGTATCCTTGCCTCAGGTGTTTAATTTCTC
>NW_010263253.1:0-4657 GCF_000690775.1 Eurypyga helias
TTGAGATACTCCGTGATTCTGTGACTCTGAGTGTGTCGAAGGCTTGCATTAGTCTGTAGCAAGAAGTGCTGTGGAGCTGTCATGCTTTATTGTAGAGATTATAAATTGGTAAGACCCAGCTTCTCAAGTTTCCCGAACATTTTGAATACTTTTAGAGCACTGCCTGTTCTGTCTGTTGGAGAAACTGGTACACTGGAGCATGAATTTTTATGCAGAGTAAGGAAATGCAAGCAAGCAATTTACCCTTTCTTATTTTGGTGTGGGTTTTGTCTACAGTAGGTTATTTTTTTTTTTTTTTTACTCTTCTATTTTAATAGGTGCAATGGACCCACTCTTATCTGGGCTAAATATCCAGCAGCAAAATCATCCATCTGGATCTTTAGCTCCCCAGCTCCATTCAATGCAGTCAGTTCCTGTAAACAGGCAGATGAACTCAGCCAACTTTCAGCAGCTACAGCAGCAGACACAGTTGCCGACACGTCCTCCCCAGCCACATCAGCAGCCACAGCAGGGTATTCGACCTTCATTTACTTCACCAGCACAGGTTCCTGTTCCCCCTGGCTGGAACCAGCTTCCTTCTGGAGCACTTCAGCCTCCTCCAACCCAGGGAGCATTGGGTACATTGACAGTAAACCAGGGTTGGAAAAAGGCCCCGTTGCCCGGACAAATGCAGCAGCAACTTCAAGCAAGACCATCTCTAGCAACAGTACAAACTCCTACTCATCCTCCACCTCCATATCCTTTTGGAAGCCAGCAAGCTTCCCAGGCTCACTCAAACTTTCCCCAAATGAGCAATCCTGGCCAGTTTACTGCTCCTCAAATGAAAAGCCTTCAGGGAGGGCCCTCACGGGTTCCTACGCCACTACAACAACCCCATCTGACCAACAAGTCTCCTGCTTCCTCTCCCTCCTCCTTCCAGCAGGGATCTCCTGCATCATCTCCAACAGTTAACCAGGCGCAGCAGCAGATGGGACCAAGGCCTCCCCAAAGTAGCACCCTTCCCCAGGGGTTTCAGCAGCCTGTCAGTTCTCCCAGTCGTAATCCTATGGTGCAACAGGGGAATGTGCCCCCCAACTTCATGGTGATGCAGCAGCAAAACCAAGGTCCACAAGGTTTACACCCTGGTTTAGGAGGTAAGAAGTACTGAGACCTTCTTTTATTTTAAAAAGAAAAATAGAATGGCTAAAACTAATGTTGCTGTTAGTTTTGAAAAAAAAATCCTTTAAAAGACAGAATAAATGCGTAGATTGAGTATAAAGTGGGAATGGGTAATCAGCAGCACTTCACTTGTATACACCTCTGTCCTGCAGTGTCACAATATAGCCAGTGGGTAGGCTTTGGGCCACTGCAGAAGAAAGTCGCTGTGTGAAGTAGCTGATTGTGACTGCCAGTCATCCTCTTGACAATTCTTCTGTTGCCTCTGAGCAGGTTCAGGATATTCGGAGATAGTGTGGGTTGTTTTGCTTTGGATTGGGGTCACTCTTCTTTTCTGGGGGGTGGGAGGGAGAGAAATTTTTTTGAGAAAGAGAGTGAGTGTATTAAGAACAAATGAACATCTTCTTTCTCTCTTCAGCTTCCTTGGTCATCATTTAAATTTTCTGTCACAGAAGTGAGACATTATTTTGCATCTTCCTTTCTGAGTTGTGGATGTCTCTTCTTGACCCTGTCTTTTTTGTCATCATTTTCTTCCCACATGAAAGAGGAAAGAGCTATTATTGCCATGCTGTTGTATGCCCTGTTCTAAAATTAAGAGGTCAAGGGATATTTTAACTTCCCCTTTGGCTGTGTTGTCTTTAGGTTTCTCCTTGGACCTCCACACTCACATCTTTTACTTAATACTTCTAGAATCCGTCTCATAGTGAAGGAATTTCATTTGTCTATCCTAAGATCACTTTTGTGTCCTTGGTGTCTTTTTCCTCTTGTGCCTTTTGTAGTTCTGTGCCAGATCTGTAGCATTTCTTTGCTCACTCATTTTTTTGTCTGTCTCTTGAATGGCTCTTCTCAGATGCCTATATACAAGCTCTTGCTTAAGTCTTTGAAATATTTTCTGTCTGTACTTATAAAATATGAGCCATATTCTTTGTCCACCTATACACATACATATATTCTAGTTTGTCGCATTCTCACATTGTACATCTGAAATCTGTCCAAAAAGCTGTAAGGAATACCTGTTTCTTGGTCTGCTGATGTGGACAAGCTTCTTGTTTTCACTGTTTGTACCATGGGTCTCATTTGAATTCAGATGAATTTGCTTCAGATGAATTGTCTCAGTTTCAAGGTTCTCCTCTTCCAGGCTGTTCTTAGGATCTGGCTATACTTGGTAAATCTCTTATCTCCATCTAGAAGCAGTTATTTATTATTTATTATAGTCACATTTCCCTGCAATTTTGCCTCACCAGCCATATGTCCCCATCAGGAATAGTTTCCCCTGGGTGGCATAGCCATGACCTATGGATGGTATAACCTCTGTATTCTCCTTCCTTTTAAGTAAACCTAGTAAAAAGAAAACCCTACTTTTTTGTGTTAAAAATGACACCCCAAATATAAAAATACGTTATTTGGACTCACTGCAGAGCATACTGCTAAAATGGGTAATCCTGCTGTGAGCTATATCCTCAGCTGATTAAAAAAGACAGGATTCTGTTGGTTTCAGCAAAGCTGTGTTGCTTCCACTTGCTGAGGTTTTTGCCTGGCGTGTTCATTCCTTGCTGCAATTTATATGTTAGTTAAGTAGTAGTGATGGATCTTTCACTTTTTGAGACATCTTGCATTATGTTAACATAAGTTGTAATTCCAGATTTTTCAATTTTTAGGCCATCTTGTATTTAAAAGTTATGTGTAAATTAATACATTCAAACACTTCCCATTTCACCTAGTTAATTTAGCAAATCAGAATTTACATTAGAATTGGAATAGACCAAGTTTACACTTCCTTTTTCAGTTCAAGTATTCCTACGTGCCAAACTTTTAGGAAGGTTTAGCAGAACTAAAACTGGGGTCTGGTGATGTTTCAAGAAGTTTATGTTCCATATTTGCAGATATGTCATATTGTTTGACTTGTAAACTTGATTTTCTTGAAATACTAATTACAAACCTAAGACCAGATTAATTAAAACCAGCAATACAATTAAGAGTGCAAGAATGCTGTGGCTGTTAGAAGAAACCGAAGTCAATTCTGGCTGTGTCCTGTGGGTCAGAAAAATAAGGGAGGACAGGGTTGCTTCTAGGTCTGTGGCATCATGTATTTGGCAGCGAATTAAAAAGAAGTGGGTTCTGTTAGATCCATTTGTGTGGCTGCTCGCATTGGTAGGTGGAGGGAAGGTTTTGCTCTCTGTCCAGGGCAGTTGTGATGTTTTGCTAATCAAAGTGCAGGCATTTGCCAGATAGCGGCCTGATAGAATTACTTGGTCTTTCGGTAGGAATAGCAGGGTTACTTGAATAACCATCTGCCTGGACTGTGGGTGTGCTGTCTCACGAGGTTACTCTGCCCACTCTGGGTTGAGAAGTTACTTCAAGTGTGTGTACACACAGCAGCAGGGCAAAGGAGTGCTAAGCCAGGTGTACCTGGTGTGTGGTGGTGAGTGCTGTTATTGAGAGGAGCCCATCACTAACAAAAATGCAAGTTATTTGTGCTTGTGTACATGGAGTGGTGGGTTTAAGGGCCTGATTAGGCCTGAGATGCAGTAGAGAAGAAAACAGCAAGCTACGTTACTTCAACCTCTAGTTTCTAAAAAGTCGAATGTGGACTTTTCGCCTTCTCTGTGGGATTTTGTACTTAAATTGCAGTTTGAACAGAGTCCTAGTAGCTTGTTAGGCTACTAGAATTATTGCACAGCTAAGAACTGTAAATGTGTTCAGTGGGTTCTGTATATTGACAAAAAACACTTTCTGCCTAAACCTGTGAAGTGCCGGTACAGACTAGTAGGTATGCTTCCTATCGTACTTCAGTTAGAGATTTTCTCTTTTATTTTTCCTTCTGTTTTCTATACATGCTAACAAAAATATTCTTGTGTTCAGGAATCCCCAAGCGCAGCCCCTCCCGGTTCCCTGCAGGCCAGGCTAACCAGAACTTCATGCAAGGTCAGGTGCCTTCCACAGCCCCAGGAACACCGGTGAACAGCGGAGCACCGCAGCTGCAAACTAGCCAAAACGTGCAGCACACAGGTCTGTTCGGAATGTGGTGTTCCTCAGGTGGTTTTTCTTTTATTTTTTTTTAAATTTTTTTTCTGAGAAAATGATGCCTTTACTGTAACACAGGTACCAGAACATGAAACTCTTGTCTTTAGGAGGGAGTTAACTAGCTGGGGCTGCAGGGGCATTCTGTGTGTATTGCTAAATGAGGAAAGGGAAAGCAGGATGCTGCTCATGTTTTTCGAACAACCCAACTATTACTGATTAGGACTGTGGTGCTAGGATCCAGAAGTACCTGTTAAGAAATTGAATGGAAGTAGCACTGACATTTGGAGGCTAGGAGTACTAAAGATACAGCACAGAAGGAATGTCTTTGAAGTCTACTTACTATAGACAACAGTCCTGTCAAAATTAAATCCTTAGTTCACAAGGTCTCCATTTAACAATTTAATTATTAATTTTTTGCCTGGATTATGGATACCCTGATAATGTAATTTCATCAGTACTCCATGTGTATTAATTTTTT
>NW_010263254.1:0-23703 GCF_000690775.1 Eurypyga helias
TGGGTGCCCTCTCGCTCACCCATGCAGCAGTTACTTTGTCAGACTGGTCATTGGGAAGGTGCTGGGGAGAGCTGACCGTTTCGTGTTGCTGCTGAGTCTCCGGAGTTCAGTCTGAGTCCCTCCGAGTCGCCCGAGTTTCAGGGCACGAGTGGGGCTTTGGGCCTGAAAGGAGACCATAGAGAGAAATGACCGAGACTGCAAAATAAATCATGTTCTGGTGAACCTCCGAAGTAAATGTGAAGTGCAGCTGCTGTGTGGCTCGTTACCGCTGATACGCCGCTGCCCTCAGGAGTCCCCTTCGCAGGAAAGGTCCTTCCCTCGGCTGGCAGCTCCGTGGGGCTGGAGGAGAGGGCAGTGTGCAGGACAGGCAACGGGACTTACTGCTGTGATTAAATTGTCCTGTTTTTTTATAAGCACTGTATGTTTTTCTGTAAGCACTGTAAGCATCTCCTAAACTACAAGAAAAAATTGGCTTTAAGGTGGTGGTTGTTTTTTTAATTTTTTTTGTTGGTTTTGGAAGCGTTGAAGGAGCTTGTCAGTTCTAGCTTCTTAAAAGAAAAGTATGTGCCCAAATAAATCAGTCATGAGCCATTGGCAAGATATTCTATGTACTGTACTTGTTCGTGGCAGTGAGTTACGAATACCTTTCCACTGAGAAGTGGTTCATTTTTATTGTGCAGCACTGAAGAAGTCTGATGTTTGTACTGGTAGTGCAGGGCTTCCTAGAAAAATGTAGCCTTGGTACCGCAAACTGTCATCTGCTTATGAAGTCTGGACACAGTAGGGTAGTCATACCCTTCAAAACACTTTTGGAGCAAGAGTCATGGGACAGATTCCTCCCTTTCCAATAAGAGATTATCCCCCTGCCTGTAGAGTTTTTGGAAATAAGAAAGTAATTCCAGAGATGCTCTGGTATTCAAGAGCACGGTTCGTGCAAGATGTAATTTACAAGGTGTAGGAGCAAGAGAGCCCAGGAACATCAGTGCTTGGAGGTATGGAGAGCAGGTATGAGAAGGATAATGATTGCAGTCGCTCTCCAGCTGTCTTTGGGTATGCGTATGTGGGAGATGTGGCTACTTGTTGCTTATGTGATGTTTTGGCAGCAAGCGAATGAGGAGAGCAATCTCCCTTTTCAGGTGGCAGTCTCATGCTTTGTCCTTGTTCTCCTCTCGTAGAGCCACTTTTCCCCGAGTTCTGCTGTCCACCAAGATGTAACGTCTCCAGTAGGTGCAAGTACCAGCTTGTGCAAAGCAAACGAGCCATCATGACATAGTGTTTCAGCTGCTCAGGCCCAGGATTGCTAACTAGGAAGATAGTTTCCTGATTTGCTTCTTTAACTTCAAACTCAGTGCAACAGCTTTCTCCAGAATCTGAGCAGTTGATTTTTACATCCTTTTCCGGGTTGCCCCTTTTGCCCCTCATCACTTGCCTGACAAGTGTCAGTTTCAGAGTTGCCCTGTCTTTGTGAAGATTGGACAGAATGAAAAATTAAACAGGTCCATGTGTAAATACAATTCCCAAGAGGTAAATCGAGTCCTGTCACTCCTAAAACACTGTTTCAGGTACTGCAGCTGATAACTGTAGCTATTGTATGGAGGGAGTGGTGTGCTGGGCGTGCTTCTGCAAGAACGCCGAAGGGTGCTAGATGTGAGCGAGCTAGATGTTTTGCACCTGCCGGTTTCGTTAGCAAATGCCTCAAGAAATACGGAGTTAATAGTTTTATTTCCAAGCACTTGATAGCCATTTGCAGACAAGAGAGCAAGGGTTTCCCCTGTTTAAGTGGAATTGGAGGGTTCATCTCCCACTTTTAGGTGACTCCTGTCTCTGAGATCTCTTGGTAATAAAGATGAACTGGAGCAGTAGATCCTGGTGTAAACAAGAGTTGGCAGGGTTACAGTAGATTAAAAGGACCTTTAGGTCTTCAACAGGTTTCAAGTGTGTTTGGGCAAAAAGGGTAGAGAGTAGCCAAAGTGGAGTTTCTTTTCCAAAGAGCTGGGTTGTGAACTATGTCAGCTGGACTTTAAGTCTTGGTAAGTTTCCAGTTGAAGTTTCACAGACCTGCTTTGTTTGCTGAGTTGTAGTAGTTGGGGCTTACTATAGCTTACGGCCATAAAACTGACTTGACAGGAGAAGGGACAGTACTGTTTTTCCTTGAAGTAGTCCCTGGAATAAAACATTTTATTCCTTTTCCTAACGTACCAGCATACAAGATGCATGGGTTTTTCATCTAAGCCAGTGTGGTTCTTATTTTATGATGTGCGGCCTTCTCTAATGTTTGTGCCCATGAAGACAGTCCTAGTGTGCTCCTCTAAAGAGAAGTGTAGGATGTGCACTGTCAGTTAACTTGAGGACTTTGGTTATCGATTGAGCGCAGTAATGTAATGAGGGTTACTACATTTACGTTTCCTGGAGAGGAAGTCACTAGGATAACTTGAGATACGTTAGGGTAGTAGGGAGACAGTTCTGCCGTTAGCTGGAAAGCTACTTGTACTGGCAGGAGGATCCGGAGAACTGGAAGAAACAAAAACTTTGAGATGAATAGCTGTCATAGCACTTAACACATTTCTCCTAATCCTCTGTCTGCTTTACAGACCAAGGGACTGAGAAACATGAAGGAGCGGGCACTTCTGGGATTACAGATCAGGAAAAGGAGTTGTCGAGTAGTGCGTTACAAGCTTTTCTGGTAAGACAAAGCCAAACTCTGAAACTTCCAACTTCCACGTAACTGCTAACTGGGTTTACATAATTATTTTTCCTGTCTTCTTAGCACAGATGCACATGTACTAATGGGTTATTATATCAAAAGTAGCACTGGTTGTGTTATGAAGCCAACACATGCTTTTTCTGTCTCTGGTGATGTGAGAAGACTGAAGGGAGCGGTTGAACTAAGCGCATAAGAGCACGTTTAATCTTGATTCTCAAAACATAATAGCCTTAAAAGATGTACAGTGAGTTAATTGGGAGCAGCAGGCTGCTATTCTGTATTGCCTCTCTGAAGAATTAATCGCTTCAAGCTAGAAATGTTGTGTTAAAGGGTTTAAAGCGACCACGTGTGTTTAAAAAACGGCAACTGACCAAACCGTTTCGGTTTCAGCTCTTGCTGTATTCTTGCACAAAAAGCGCTGTATGCTGTTCTGTCACTTTACCTGAAAACATGTTCTTCAGCACGTAACGCCTACAGGTACCAGGTCTTGCAGTTGACTTCTCTCTTTGTCTTGTCTCCTGATTTTTCGTGTAGCAAGTGACAGGAAGTTTAATTGCTTTTCCTTTCAATTGTTGTATCCCTGTCTCCACGACGCCTTGCCTAATTCAGTTTTGGATGCGGGGGAGCAATTTAAATACTGTCTTTTGAGACTCCTGCTTATATGTTTCCCTCATGACTTCCGTTTGGTCTGGAATGCTGTTACCTGAAGTGCAGGTAGTTGGTCCTTCAGCTGACTACAGCTGATGTCATCTTGAGTGCTTTCTAGCTCATTTACTCTTTCACTAACATTTTGCTCGTTGGCATTTGAACCTGAGAACTGAGGGCACATGGTAGGGTCATTTGTTTTCCACCTTGCCCACAGATCTACGTGTCAATAATACTTTTGATCTACTGATGACTTCATCTTTAGTTTTATACTCGTTCAGGTGTATCGTGTGTATCTCATGGGTTTTTTTTCTTGCTTTAAGAACTCTAAGTACATGGACCTGACAGATGTGTGCAGAATTGATCTGCTGCCTTGTTTGCCAGTTTTGCTTGCTATGGAGTTGCTCTGAATAACTTTGTGGAGTGCCTTGCCTGGTGCATTATCATATTGCACTTCCAGTTTCAGTCTTGACAGAATTGGTGTAAAATTGTGTGTTATATTCTAGATCCTGTGTAGTAGAATGGAGAAAAAGACTGTTAGCTGATGAAAAACATCACTGAATAAGCTGAGCATTTAAGAGTGTGAGGTTTTTAGTCCAGCTGTGGTTAGAAGCCTTGTTGCTGGGATCTGAAAGCTACTCCTGTTGAAAAGAAGCCGTGAGTGTGAACACATGAGGAAAATCACTGGGACATGAACTGTCTCAATTAAAAAGCCTGCCAGCAGTTGCAAGTCCCTATGTTTATGCACGTAATCACTAGGCAATCCCTGCTGTTGATACTTAGCCTGTCAGTGTCCTGCTACATCTCTTTAAATGTGTAACTATGCTTTCACAGGTGACTGAAGGAACTGGGATGGTTCTGTTGAGAGTAGTGGCAGAACAGCAGCTTTTCTTGGAAAGAGCAGAAGGACCACAGAGCCTTTCTCTGTTCTAATTCTTCCCTCAATAGAGGCAGTTAGGCAGAAGCCCAGGAGAAGCTCCATGGGACAGCACTTAAACAGGAGGAGAAAGTGGAGGGCGGTTGTGGTACTCAAGACCGTAGCTTTTGGTTGTGAAGCGTTGACAGAGATGGAAACAAATCTGGTTATTGCCTGACCAGATTGCAAGTAACCCTGAAATGGAGGAGGTGAAGGTGATTTATTCCTCTGTAGGAACTGAACAGTAGACAGCGAAGGATCATTTAGGCTGAACATAGATGAGTCTGGAGTTCTCTTTCACTCCTCAATGCCACTAAATTCCTCCTGCACAAACACAGAAGAGACTAAAACTGAACGCAGGAAGAGGTGAGCCATTCTGAAGTCCTTGCTCATTCCTGAGGTCGAAGAAAGGGATTTCTTGATTAAATCACACCTTGTTTCTGTTTAGGTGTGCCTAGATGATTGAAAACTTAATTCAATAGCTAAAACTTATAAAAATACTATTTAAACCTGTACTGGGTTTAAAGTGACACCTTCTTTTTCCAACCTGTCTTAAGCTGACTTCCACAGGCTAAATTCTAACTGGGAGTCTCTCCAGATGAAGTGAAGAATGAACACAAAATGCTGGGCTGGGACTTAGTAAGCAGCTGCTCAGTGTACAGGTGATGGGGAAGGATTACAAAAACGGAAGAAATAAAGAATCTCGAAACTCAAAATAGTATGATGAGGAGAAATCAGAGTAACTCTTTTCATGGAAACATCAGCTACTCCATTTGTCCTTCCTCCACAAAGTTCTTTTTGAAGTTTGGATATGACTTCAGCTTTCAGACTTCCTTCTCGTACATGCTAATCTGCATAAATCATGAAGTGTGCGGGTAGACCTTTAGTTGGCTTCACTAGCTGTCGATAAGGGAAATACTGCTTTGCCCTCTACACTTACAGAGGGTACTTGAATTAAAACCTAGGAGCCTGCTTGTTTAAACTTTGTGTCTTCTGATGCATGTGTCCGGTACCTCTACAATTTCCAGGCTGGGAACTATGATGCCTGTTTACAACACCTGACTACCCTTCAAGACATAAACAAAGACGACTACAAAATAACTTTGAATACGGCTGTTGCGGAGTTCTGTAAAAGTAACCAGACAACAACAGACAATTTGAGACAAACCCTTAACCAGCTGAAGAACCAGGTAATGCAAACATGCTGACAAGGTATGGATTTTGAGTGCTGTTAAGGGTGGTGAGATCTTCCAGTGAAATAGGAATCAAACTTCTGCCCCTCCTTCCCTGGATTTAGTAAAGGAATAAGAGAGGAACATTACTTTTAAACGTCTGAGTCTGTTTAATCATTTAGGACATTGTTTTTGTAGTTATGTTTTTAGTTGTTGTTGAAATTGACCTGAAGCTGAAACGTTTCAGAGATAATAACCATAGAAAGACCTGCTGTGTTCTTTCAGTGGGAAGTTCATTAACCTAAAGGAGTTTGTCAAGTAATAAACAAGTGAAGATGTTACTTTGCTACTCAATTGACAGCTTTCTATTCCACTAATTTTTTTTGCTGGGCTTATGTGGAACAACGAAGTTTGTTAGGTTAACTCTTCCTGACCTGTTTTAAGAGATTAATACCTTGGAATTACGTTCTAAAAATAGCTCACGCTTTTTCAAGTCACACGCATTGAAAGTTTAATGAAATGAGTGGTTGTTTTTTTTTTCAGGTTCACTCTGTTGTTGAAGAAATGGATGGTTTAGATGACGTTGAAAATAGTATGCTGTACTACAACCAGGCGGTTATTTTGTACCATCTGCGTCAGTACACGGAGGCCATATCCGTCGGGGAGAAGCTGTACCAGTTCATAGAGCCTTTTGGTATGTAGACGGAGAGAAGAGTGTTGTGTGTGCAGTAACTACAGCAAGATCGTTCAGTATTTCTCACTGTCAGACAAGGGATTTGACATTTGCCTGTTAGGGTTCTGAAAAAGTAGGTTGGCTTTGGAATGAAGGATGTTTTGTTTATATCGAGGGCAACAGTTGAATCTTGGGGGGAAGGTATTTTGGAGACTTTCAGCAGACAAGTGTTAATGAAACTGAAATGGGTTTTTGACAACTTGAAAAGATACTCATAGAAATAATATGCACAAGCTAATTAAATGATTTAAAATCTAGTATTTTGAGTCATCATACAACTTCATGGGTGGGTGTGTCAGGGCACTCACGTTTTTAAATACCTGCATTAGGTCATGCATAATTGTACGTGCTCGTATCTGAATATAACATCTCCAGCTTTTATGAGCCATGGCACCCTGTGTAGTGGAATTGCCATACTTGCATGACATAACTTAATAATCCTTGTTGAACTTCAGCGATGACAAGGCTGAGGGATGTATGTGTGTATGTCTCAATAAATTAAGTGAATGCCACAGTGCTTCTCCTTCGATTCCTCCTAGTTTTCAGTATGCCTATTTAGGACTTTCTCTGTGAAGCCAGCCAGGCAGAGATGTGTTTGTACAGAATCTTTTCAAATTCTATGGGCTTCCACATCTGCATATGGCTCCATCTGGATCTTTGGGGCTGATCTGCTTAGAATGACTCTCAAAGTCTGTAAACATGCAATGCACGTTACGCTCTCTTTAGTCTGTGCTTTTATGCTGATGCTGTTTGAATGAATTACTTTTCCAGTATATGTACTTACCTATACTGCAGATGTCTGCATTTTTTTCTTGTGTAGTATACTGATTTTTCTCATAATGTTGCGTAGATGCACTTTGTAGCATATCTTTTTTCTTCATTCATGTTTGGAAGGTTTGTGTTAGAGCTGTAACATTATTTTTACTTATTTGCTCTATACAGAAGAGAAGTTTGCCCAGGCTGTGTGCTTCTTGCTTGTAGACTTATACCTGCTAACTTACCAAGCTGAGAAAGCCTTGCATCTGCTTGCTGTTCTGGAAAAAATGATTTCACAGGGCAACAATAACAGCAAGAATGGAAAAAATGAGGTAAGCTTCAAATGGGATGAATGCCACTAAGGCTTAACTGGAAGTATGCTTGAACTCAATCCAAAATTACTTTCTTTAAAATGCTTTTGACTTATGAAACTATGTTAGATCACGTGTAACTTCAGATAGCAACTTATACATGTTAGTCATGGAGTTAATGATATGCAGCCGCTGTCTATTCCCTCTCTTTCACACTCTTCTCTTACTCCCAGGGAGCTAAGAAGTGTTTCTGAAGCCAGAGACTTGCACTGGGAAGACAGTTGTCTTCAGTGTCAGATTTACATAATTTTCCTTGTTTATCTTGGATTATGACTATATGAGACCCTAAGATTGAAAGGGAAGGCAGAGAGGAATTGTTGTTGTGTATCATAGTATGGGGAATCAAGCATCTTTCTTACATGGTGTCTGAAAGTATGAGGCGTACGTTCAAATGAAAACTTTTGTGTGTGGTTTTGGAAACATCAGTAGAATGAGTAGTGGCTTGGAAGTGAAAAGAGGGCACTTCAGTCTTTTCCTGAAAAAAAAAAGATAAAACATTTTTATCTTTATTAAAGACAGATTCTAGAATGTGCACATCATTCTTCTGGGTAAGAGAATTCTTAAAATACCTCAGCTGTAGAGCAAAATAGCAACATGGCATAATATTAATGTAAAATTCTGCTCTTCATAGGCTGGTGTGGTGGTTGCTGGATTTTGATTGTTAAGCTTGAGTTATATAGTATTTAGTGGGAAAACATTTTTATCTTTATTAAAGACAGATTCTAGAATGTGCACATCATTCTTCTGGGTAAGAGAATTCTTAAAATACCTCAGCTGTAGAGCAAAATAGCAACATGGCATAATATTAATGTAAAATTCTGCTCTTCATAGGCTGGTGTGGTGGTTGCTGGATTTTGATTGTTAAGCTTGAGTTATATAGTATTTAGTGGGATGTGTATTTTTTGACTATTACTTATTTTTCTTTTTCATGTGGGATTGGTAAAAGTGGCTAATGAAAGGGTCTGTAAACGGAATTTAAAAGGTAACAATAGTAACAATTCCCTTTTTTTTTTTCTTTGTTAGTCAGGTAATAATACAAATAAAGACTCCTCGAATCAAAAAGCTGAAAGTGGAGCTTTAATAGAAGTTGCTAAATCTAAGATACATCAGGTAAGTGTCTGCACAATTACTTGCACAAGAACATCACTTCGAGTTTTTCTTAAAACCGAGTGCCATCTGATTCAGACCTAGTTCAGCATGAATTGTGATGCTGTGTCTCTCCTTGAATTTCATGTTGTAACACAGAAGAATGACTTTATCTAACCATTCCTTTTTGTAAAATCCATGTACAGGAAAAACTGACATTAAAAAAATAAACCCTATTAAAGTCCTTGCAGTTCATGATGACTGTTTTAAACTGCAGTTGGCTGCACTGACTTTACATCTGTTAGACCTCCAACAGTCTAAATCAGCCGAGGTTTTATTTCACTGCACTGTTCTGTGGAAAAACACGCGAAGGAACAAAATGCTTTTCTATCAGCATTTGCTCTTTGGTGCTTTCAGTTTAGTAGGTAAATGTCTGGGACTAAGAGATTAGAATATTTTAATGAGTTTGTCATTTTAAGTGCTAGTGTCTGTGTTTGAACAGAGAGTAGCTGTTGACCTTTGAACAAAATGTGCATCTGCTTACTGTAAATACAAAGCCTATAAAATTGTTGTTGAAAGTGTGAATAGAATTTCTCCTCTAGGAAAGCTTTTTACTACCTGTTTTTAAGAGGCGTATCAGATAGTCAGTAATAAATCTCTAGATATGGTTCATCTTGCAAACCTGCCAAAGTTGTTGTTTTTTATGTAACAAATTTAACTTTTTAACAGTATAAGGTGAGAGCCTATATCCAGATGAAGTCACTAAAAGCATGCAAAAGGGAGATCAAGTCTGTTATGAATACAGCTGGGAATGTAAGTATCTTAAGGCTATTTTTTTTCTAATCTATATCTGTTCTCTGTCTAAAAACGGAATTTTGCTAAATTTTGTTTACGCAGGAAGTTCTTATTGAGGAGGGATGTCTGACTTAATGCTTTATGTGGTCAGTTGGGTTTGTAATCTCCTTTCTGCAAGTGAAAATTTTATTTCCTTTGTTTTCTGTTGCTCAGAAAAAGGCACGTTATTATTAATGATACCGACATAAGAGGGAAGCAGTATATAATAAACAGGTTCAGTTTGCTGCGCAATTTAGCGGTGCAACCAATTTTTAGTTTACTGCAGATATTACAGGTATTACAAACTTCAGATGTCACCGGTGGTTTAAACCAGTTCAGAAAGATTAATTCTGGGATACAGTTTTCTGGCTCAGAAAAAGGCACGTTATTATTAATGATACCGACATAAGAGGGAAGCAGTATATAATAAACAGGTTCAGTTTGCTGCGCAATTTAGCGGTGCAACCAATTTTTAGTTTACTGCAGATATTACAGGTATTACAAACTTCAGATGTCACCGGTGGTTTAAACCAGTTCAGAAAGATTAATTCTGGGATACAGTTTTCTGGGTTCTTTCTTCCCCCTTGCCAGAAAGCAGTTTCTATTTATTATATATTATAGTATATAACACAATATTATTATATATTAATTATGATAATAATATAAATAATGTGTAATATAATATATAAATTATGTATTTATTATATCTTCTCAACTCAGAATTATGTTCACCATCCCAGATAAATTCCTCATTAACTGAGAAGCAGGGAATGGGAGGCAAGCACTTCCCTTGTGTTGTCAGTCTCGGCAGCCACTAGTTTGACAGGAATCCATCTGGATCGTGAGGTCTCTGTTGGCAAACCAGGAAGATCGCAGCCCAGAAAGAAGTTGTTGAACTCTCCACAGGGAGAGAAGTGTGGGAGGAGTGTACTAGGAGATAGGTTGGAGAAGGAACCTCTGGAATGAAAAGGAGATCCTCTGCACTCGGGCATTGCCGTGACAGAGTTCTTTCTCTAGAATCATGTTGGGGTTTGGAGCAGTAATGAAGAGTATGCATAGTTTTGTAGCTTGGAGGAGGTGAGTGTTGATCTTGTACTTAACAAAGACATGCTGCTGCTTGAAAGTATTAGGGCCTAGGCCCATGTATCTTGACAATGGCAGCAGAGGCAAGCTGCGTTTGGAGTGATTTAACACTAGCAGTAGAAATCATCAACCAAGAGATAATTAACTATTGTTTTCTCCTTCACAGTCAGCTCCTTCTCTCTTTCTTAAGAGCAATTTTGAATATTTGAGGGGCAATTATCGTAAAGCGGTCAAACTTTTAAACAGTGCAAACATTGCTGAACATCCAGGCTTCATGAAAACAGGTAAAATAGAAAACCTTCATCCTGAAAGTACTTAAATGTGTAATAGGACTACTCGATAACAATAATTTGAAGCATATTAATGATTACTTAAGGGAGTAGGCTCTGGATGCTGTGGGTTTATACGCTGGACGTGTTTTCATTTTCCTTGTCGTGGTCCTGCATGTTACACTGCTGTGTTTTTCACTGAATGTTCTTGTAGACAGTGAAGTGGCGGTCTGAAAACAGATTTGTGAATGTAATGTCTGCAAGGCTCCTGTTCGGGCATCTAAGTCAAGCCATGAAAGAAAAGTCAGCACGCTGGATCTAGAACTGAGACTTCCGACTGTACTCGGGAGACCGTAGCAGTTGTAACGATGACTAGGGGGGAAAACACGAGTGTTTGTGAATCCTTAGGGATGGGCTCCTACAGTGTGCCACGTCTATATCAAGAAAGTGTATCTGTGTAGACATGCACAGAAATCTACCAGAGCATAGATGTGTATAGTTTTGGAGCAATGGAAGCTATTCATGTCCTGTAAATACGTGTGCTGTGTTTATATATAAGAACTCAGGAAGAAGTTCTTCCCGGAGAGGGTGGTGAGGCACTGGAACAGGTTGCCCAGGGAAGCTGTGGATGCCCCATCCCTGGAAGTGTTCAAGGCCAGGCTAGATGAGGCTTTGAGCAACCTGATCTAGTGGAAGGTGTCCCTGCCCATGGCAGGGGGGTTGGAACTAGATGATCTTTAAGGTCCCTTCCAACCCAAACCATTCTATGATTCTATATACGCTTGCTGTGTGCAGTGTTATTTAACTATACTTGAGGTTTTAGTTGACTGCTTAAAATATCAGTTGAAAAATACAGAGTGAAAGCTGTCTTGTGACAGTAGAGAGTTAGGTTTTCAAAAAACACTTGTACTGTGAAACTACTGTATTTCTTTATGTTCAGTGCGGGTTTTGTGGTGGTACTCAGTTTCCTGTGCCATAAGGTCTTTCACCTGGTAGCTGTTGCTGCAGCGATTGCAGTTAGGTGATAGGAGTCACAGAGTTGGCCCTCTGAGTAAACTTCTTAAACTTCTTCTGTATTTACAGACGAGTTTCATAGAAAACATTAAAAATATTTTCCATAATGCCTCTTCTGGTTTATTTTGACACTTCCTTTAGAATTTACGGTAACTTATCTTTCTGGCAGTTTTTATCCTTAAAAGTTCTTTTTAGAACCTAACTGGAAAGTTTGATTTTCATATAACTTTTTTGCAGTAGGGGTTTTGCACAGTAGAATGGTCACTTAATAGTCTTCCTAGGTTACAGTTAAAATAATGTCTGTTTAATTTGTTAATGGTCTGTTTCTTGGTTGTTTGGATTTTTAGGGTGAGGTTTCCTTTTTTCTTTTCTACCAGTGGTTACCCTGTAAAACTCCAGTTACGAGCAGATAGATCAAAATTCAACTTTCTGTCTTTTATTTAGGAGGGAATTCCCACGCTGTTACCTGACCATGACATATTTAGGAAGGAGAGCACGTTGCCTGCTTGGCCAGTCAGGCTGGCGTGTTTGTTTATTTTATAAAACTTGGGCAGGTAACATTTGGAGAATTTCCTTTATTTCACAAGAGCCATCCTTTAGGAAACTCGGAGTGCTTGCATGCGAAGTTCTATGAAAACCTCCAGGTGAACTTACTTCAACTTGCAGTCTGTCAAATTGGTTTTAGAGCTGGCTCCCCTCAAATGTGGAGCACAAGGTCTGGACATCTGTGCCCTCTGTATAATAGGTCATTACAGGCCGACTTCTTCAAGAGTGGTGCACAGACATGTAGGTGACTAAAACGCTTGCGAGGCAGTGACACAGCTGCGTCATCCGTCAGCATCTCGCCGCAGAACATGTTCAGTAGCCTACCCCTGTTTAATAAGCTGACACGCGAGAGAGTGCTGGGAGCGTTTTGTGGGCTCAGTGATGTTTTCCAGCTTACAAAAACGGTCTTTTCCTGTTCTTTCAGGTGAATGCTTAAGGTGTATGTTCTGGAACAATCTTGGCTGCATCCACTTTGCAATGGGAAAGCACAATTTAGGCATTTTTTACTTTAAAAAAGCCTTGCAAGAAAACGATAATGCGTGTGCACAGCTAGGAATGGGCAGCTCAGATCCAGGTAAGGCTTTTAAGAGATGAAAATAGATGGTGGAAGAGGGGTGGGCAAATCAATAAAATAGAGGGTAGCAACTTGCAGTACTGATCAGCAAAATTACCGTTCCGTCTCTTTGCAGGGGACAGGATAAGGAGGGTGAGAATTTTGATTGTGACTTGATTTCAGAGTATAGTTCCTGTTGCCAAAATGGGTGGTGATGAAATACGTTCTTCTTTTTGCTGTTTTCTTTGACATGCCATGGGGCTGGGGCAGTTGCTTCCCTCATGTTTATAGTCTTTGACCACCATTCAGGGGGATACAGCAATGTTTGTGGCCTATTATGCGTTGTTAAAGATGTTAGTTATAGTCCTGCTGACAGTAGGTACAGTCGTCAGGATTGAAGGATGGGGGGTGTGTTTGGTTGGGTTTTTTTTTTTAACTGGGAAGATACAGAAGATGTGGAGTGCAGTACTGTTAAAATAGCATTTGGAAGGTGGCGTATTTTCTCAAACTTCCTTGCTGGACAATTCTCAGACTTGAATGAGAATTGTTCATCTGTTGCTTAGGTTTATGGTAAGTTTTATCCATCTACTTTTGTTCTAAGTATATGAAAGACAAGAAAATAATTCTAATAAGTTTTCTTGCTTTGACTAATAATACTTTTTTTTTTCTTTCAAGTAAATAATTTTATGATGAAGTGATTTTTTTTTTCATTTCTTGTTTTCTTCAAAATCTAGTTACTATCATAGATTACATTGTTTCTCCTGTTCTTCCCCATGCCCCATGTCTAGGTGCAGCCTTAGGTACCACTGAGAAGAGAGGAAATGTTTTATACTTGTTAACAGCAGTGTTTTTCTTACAGAATTTGTATGAGTAACAGAGATGTGCATTCGCATGAATCTGGGATTCAGTATCATTACATAACATTTAGCTTGAGTGGCAGGGAACATAAGTGGTTAACATTTAATGTACTTCAGCCTTTATTAAGAATACAATTAATTTGGTTTTGGTATCAGCTTTGATGTGGAAGGGATTTATTTAGAAAGGGAGACTGGTGAATTTCTGCAATGAAAGGGTTTTTTTTGCTAGCTTTTGGGTGTTTCCCACAGCTTCCCTCCTCCTCCCAGAGTTAGGCTTTCTGCTCTCCTGAGCTGCATGTCCAATATGATGTAATCCTTTTCTGCAGGTAAAAAATTTTCAGGGAGACCCATGTGTACGCTGCTGACTAACAAACGGTATGAGTTGCTCTACAATTGTGGAATTCAGCTCTTGCATATTGGGAGGCCGTTAGCTGCCTTCGAGTGCCTGATCGAGGCCGTCCAGGTTTATCACTCAAACCCTCGTCTTTGGCTGAGAATAGCAGAATGCTGCATCGCTGCCAATAAAGGGGTAAGTAGGTCTGCAAATCCCTCATTTTGATTCTAGTTGCGAAATACACGTGATCACAGAAAGGGAGAAGTGTAGTAGCTTGAGTTGGACTCTGTTTTAAAGGCCTAATGTCGCAGCACCTCTGTGTAAGTCCAGATTAACTCCTTTTGTGTGTGTTTGCGTGTTTAATGTGATGCTGCAACAGGTGGGGAAAACCACCACAGGAGCAGCGTCTTGAGACGCAGCGTTTAGTTGACTTCTCTGAGACGGGTTTGAGTAGGCTATTCGAAAGGTTGGCGTGAGGAGAAACGACGTCACCTAAGTGGCTGTTAGAGCTGCTCCTCTGTAAAGTTGCAAGTTTTTTTGCTGGAGACACTGGTTAATCATGACTTTGTTTTGGCAATTTACTGTCGCACCCCTTTGGCATTCCAACTCATCGTCTGGATGGGTGATCCAGAATTGGTTTGGAGCATGTTAGATTTCTCCAAGCCATCTGATGGTTTACCTTGCTTTGTCTTGAAATAATTGTAGACATACAGGTATAATTTGGAGAAACTTGTATTATTCTCTGAGACATCACTTTGTAACAGCAAGCAATATGTTCTTTCTGTGGGGAATGCTCTCTAATATGTAGATACTTAATATTACTAACATTAATAGTTTGACTTACTATTCATGGATATTTTATGATGCCTCAGCTTTCCACACTCTTCATATTGTTTGCAAAATCTGTGTGTGTGTGTGTGTATATATATATAATAATATATGAAGTATATTGAAAACAAACAACAACAAAAACCAACCCCAGAAGTAATGCTGTCGTCTGTGTGTGAACAGAATAATTAGACTTGCTCAAAGTCTTTTCTCTGTACCAAGTTCTGTACTTCCAAGGAGTTCTGTTCGTGGATTGCAGACGTAACAAGGTGAGATTGCAGTCAGGGACCACTTGTAATATCCAAGGAAGAAAAATTTTTATGGCTGCTCTTGGGCAGTTGATACTCACTCTGAGGCATGATGCACAGGAGAGCTTTCATAGCTTAGGTTCCTGATACTTGGAGGCTTTTCTTTTCTTTTTGAAAACTTTTGATTGAAACATCTTGGATTTTTATGTTTAGCCTCTAGGAATTATATTACTGTTTCTGAAATGAGGAGGTTCCATCTTAAGTTTTAGCAGGAGTAGTAGGAGAAAACATACATCTGTCCAGTAGAGATCCTTTGTTTCTATTTAAGGCTAGATACTCCGGTGTAAAAGGTATGCCTGAGAGTATGTTGCTACTGTGTTAGCAGGCAGTAAGGTTAGGTTTTTTATGTTTTACTGAATATGGTTATTGGATCAGACTGGTGAATAATCTTGTTAAAAACCAAAATATAGCACTGTGTCCTAGAACTTTACTGGAAGATGCAAAGACTCTTGTAGAGGACTAATAAAAGTATATATATGGTTAAAGAGAAGCTTCCTTCCTGGGATGTTCTTAACTATTTGCAGTTTTCTTGATGTACAAGTAATACAAACTCCTTATGTGGTTTTTTTTTAATTGTCTACTGTAAATCCACTATCCAGATTCAGATGTGGTCTCATTTTATAGGACTAAACTGGGTGAAGATAACAAAACGTGCTCTGGTTTCTACTGAAATCTTTGCATGTGGTCTTCCTTCTCTTCATGCAGCCAAAACTCATCTTAAGTGTCATTATTTCCTCACTCATTCGCCTCTGGGCCACCTTGATTTCAACCTGTTGATCCATGTCTGTTTAGGATAAGCCTGTATGTTCCTCTTCAGAGGGGTGGGGACAGGATCATTCATTGTTAGAACAGAAAACCGCACAAAAACAGTGTGCCTGTGCAATTAAGAGAGACTGTGCTTGATTCCCTGTGAAACTGTGATCCACCCCTCGTGTGTGGGGGCGTGATGACGCAATCTGTGACTGCGTGATCCCACGCAGTTATTTCCACGATATGCCCGTTTCACTCGGTGCATGGAACCGGTGGGATTAAGTGAACAAATGACTGTGTTCACTCTTATTTTGTTCCCCCTCTGAATTCTGTTTTCCCTCTCTGGGTGGCCTCTGTGGCGTTACTTAGTGCACGCTATCCAAATCCTTCCAAATACAAAATGTGTAACTTTTCCCTTGGGAATTTCAGTGATGATCATTATTTTGGTATCTCTATTTTAGCAAATTTAAGGTGGATATTCGGAGCTTTATAGGAGAGGTTTGCTTATATCCCCGTTTCGCAGGCACAGCATTGAAGTTTCAAAGGTGGTGGTTCAAAACCGGGCTGACTTGACTGTGTGTGCGCTAGCCGTTGTCAGGTAGTTCGAGTACTCGGCTTGAGAAAGCACAGGGAATGCAGGAACACCAGCTTTCTTCGTACTCATCTTGCAGTTTTCTGTGACTATCCTACTGGTTACAAGTCATGCAGGAGACGCAGCTGCTCACCTCCAGTGGCAAGCTGGGAATGAGAGACTGGATTAGCATAGGATTTGTGGCAAAACACAAAGCTAAGATTTGGTTTCCAAGGACAGTGTTTAGCAGTCTGGAAAAGGGAAATGCAGACCCTTATGGGCTGCTTCTTATTTACGGCAGCCTAGCCAAAGCAGTAGATACGCCAGGCTCCTGAAGCCTAGCTTTCTTCCATCCTGTGGTTGGGATGATGTGTGGTGTACCAGGGAGCCTGAATTTGGGTCACAAAACCAGCTCGCTGTTTCCTAAATATGTAATCTTACAAGAAAAAAAATTAACTTTGGATGCCGTTGCTCTTAAAGGCAAAGGGGAAGCGCCTTGATAAGATAGATTGGCAACATGACAAAATATTTATGGGTTTGGTTTAACCTTGTAACTCCATTTACAGTCATGTTTCTTGAGGTCCAAGTATGGATTCATAGTTATGCTCTCAACACCCCAGAGAAAAGTAATTTCACCAAAGCTAATTTTTACCTGCTTCACTAGCTGAGTTGGTAAAATATAGATGGAACTCTGCAGTTTTACACCTCTTCTGAAATGTGCTTCATAGGTGTGCATTTATTTTGTGTGCATTTTTATTGCATGCACAACATTCTGGTATGGTTTCTGCTATTTCATAGCCATTTCAAATGCAGATTCAGGGTAAGTTTTTCCTTACCACTGCGACTCTTCACCGCTGACTTTACTTAGCAGCAAATTTAAGATGGCTCATGGCAAAACAAAGGAACAAACCCCAGTCAGTATGGTGTAGAGAGAATTCCTGAGACCCCCAGTTGGGGCACTTTAAGTTCATTGGACCCCCAGAATGTCTGCATACTCAAAAATCTATTACAGAAGTGAGTTTAATGTAATTTTGCATATGTCGTGTTTCAGCTTTATGCTCCCAGTGGAATGGTTTGAGAGCTGCTTTTTCAGGGAGCATTTTGAATGCCTTGTGAGCCGGGAGAGGAGGTGTCAGGCATTGTGGTGCAAATTCTGAATGTTATTTGGCCGATCACGTGATTTCTTTTCAGATACCCTAGCAATTCTTTGAATACGACTTGGCTCATTGTTCTTCTGCTTTCAAAACAGAGGAGAAACTAGGTCAGTAGGCTATCAGACAAGCTGTCAGAACTAATCTGTGGTTAGCCTGCATGCAGTAAAACCCCGCCGCAACGCAGAGACAATAGAAGGTGCCTGGTCCTTCCTGGTCCTTGAGATTTAAAACTGTACCCATATAAACTATTAATTCTTACATTTAATAGGGTTCAAAGTCTTCCACTTTCACTTACTTCTGTCAAGCACTCTTTTAACAACCTTAATATTTTAGTTCTTTTCTTTTTTCTTCCTTTTAGACATCAGAACAAGAGACTAAAGGTCTTCCCAGCAAAAAGGGGATTGTGCAATCTATAGTAGGTCAAGGCTACCACCGTAAGATAGTCCTAGCGTCCCAGTCAATACAGAATGTTGTTTATAAGTAAGTATGTTTTCCATGGGCTATTTATTGTGTTACCATAGCTTTCTTAAGGATACGTACCTGTTTAATAATTCCAAAATGAACAGTTGTTCTGTGACATTTTTAAAAACTCTTGATAATGTAATGAAGAGAGAGGTATGCCATAAAATGCTTGAGCCCTGCTTAAACATCATGGATGTTTGGATGCAAACATTGGGATGCCTCTTCCTTGCTGGCCAGCAGAGGGCTTAACTGGGGAGTCGCTGTAACTAGCACGGGCATTAAAGCTTTACACTGATTTGTCTGAAACTTGTATTTCCAGTTAGCTAAATCTGTTCTCTTTTTCTCACTTAAAATATATATTTTCAGTAATCCGCTTTAGAAAAGTGCAGGAAGCGTCTAGTTGCTCTGCCATAAAACTTAAAGAAGTGAAGAAAACCAAGAGAACTTGCAGGGGTGTGGTTGAACCTGCCTGCTCTGTTTGGCCATCGTTTCAGTATATAAGAATAGCAAGATACATGCACCTTCATAAATTAAATGTGTTGTATTATATTTAAGTGGTTTAGGACAAATTTTTCTCTGCATTCAGATCTTTCTGGAGCTCTGCTTTTATTTTTTAATTTAGTAGGATCGCTACTCACTGATTAACCTGTGTGTCTCTTGAAGTGACGGGCAGTCCTCAGCAATACCTGTAGCCAGTATGGAATTTGCTGCCATTTGTCTAAGAAACGCCTTGCTGCTACTGCCAGAAGATCAACAGGAGCCAAAGCAGGAAAACGGATCTAAACCGAGCAATCAGCTGGGAGGAAATACAGAAAACAGTGAAAGCAGTGAAGCATGCAGGTAAACAGAATTGCCTACAAACCTTCCTTTTTGTTCCAAGTAGCTCTGGGCTGCCTGTCTGTCTGCTGCCTATCCTGCTTGGCCAGCAGGAGAAAACCCCATGTCTTTGTAAATTCTCTCAGCAGTGTCGGGATAGCCAAGGCAGTCGCTGTTGAAATTACTGTGTGTTGTTGTTTTACTTGCCGACACGCCAGTTCAAGAATAAAATTCTGGGTCGATTCCTACCATTCTCAACAACTTCAACACATTAGACAGTGACGTTCTTTTTTTGTTTTCCACTGGCCATCTTTTTTTCTGTGCTGGCAATGTGACGTGTTCCCACACCCCCCCGCCGTGCATGTCGGCATTTCTCTAATCATAAGTGAAGGTTCACATGTTACAGTGGTGATGTGGGCGCGTGCACGTGCGCCGTGTACTTGATTCGGTATCTACATGTCCGGCGGCTCAGTTGTAAACGTTTCCCCGTGATCAGATTTGACACTCATCACCCCGAGTGTGCTTTGTGTTTGCTACCATCTAGAAATGGGAAACTAGATTTAGAAAATAAGTAGGAAAGCAGCACGAAGCTACCGCTTAATAAACTGTGTTTTAGAATGAAGAGTTTATGAAAAATAACCCTTTTATTTCTCCTCCTTAAAGATTCAGGAAAAGTACCTTGTAGACAATTTATGTCAAATGTTTAATAGCAGGAAGGTGTGTTAATTTTTTGTGTTGATCCTGATACATTCTGAACTGCCTTTTGAAGAGTAACTTGGTTAGTCTTAGCCTACACTTTCATTAATGACTCTTTGGAGAAGGGGGGAGTTGCAGTGACTGATGTGGGAAAAGCGGCTAAGTTAGAACTTGGGCTACTTCAGACAGTACTGAAGAAACACAGCGGTTTCGTCAGACCCAAGTACTGATAAATTTTAAGTGGCCGATGTCCCATGGCAGGATTTACTGCACACGCTGTGTTCCACAGGCACACGGTGCATCCTGCATTCTGAGGCTGCCTGGAGGTAGACTAGGACTGGGGTTGGTGGCTGCTATTGCTACTATATTTGAAGGCTGTTCCCTGTAACTTTTTTTTTTTGTTCCCCATGACAACCTTTCCTGTCAGGTGACCCAATGACTGGTAAAACTCTGGGTTTTTTTTTTGTGTTTCTCTTTCTTTTTTTCCTTACCAAGTTTGGAGGTTGTGAAGGAACTTCCCCAGGCAGTCTGTGTGCAGCCCATGGAGCTGAAGCTTCTCGGGTTTAAATGGCTTCAGTCTTAACCTTAGGAGGCCTGCTAAGGGGCAGTGATGAAAACAAAGTGCTGGCCCTTACTCAGAGTAGACCTCCTTTTTTGTTTTGTTTTGGGGGTTTTTGTTTGTCCGGTTTTGTAGGAGTGAGAAAAGGAAAACATGCCCTGTACGGGAAGATCCTTTACTACCTTCTGCTTTTGAAACCAGATGATTCTTCAGCTTAAAAAAAAAGTCTCACTTATATCCCCCAGTGGTCATTGCCAATTTCAAAATATCCAGTGACAAAGTAGGCTGTTCTTGAATGCGTGTCACATTCTGAACGGTTCTCCAAGGATTAGTTCTTTCTGACACGGGACCCTCTGCAAGGGAAGAGTGAAAGATAGAAGGCATTGGAAGAAAATCACACTAATTGAAGAGGATGCTTTTGAAGCAAATCCCACTAATTGAGCAGGCTGACCCTGAGACAGATTCTTCTGTTATTCACCAAAAAACCCATGGTGAATACTTTCAGTGGTTAAAGGCATTTTTTAAATCTAATTTTTGGCAAAGGCATGAGGTAAGGTATATGCACTACAGGAGTGTTGAGTGCAGGTTTCCTTGGAGTCTGCCGCTGTGTGTTTCGAGGGTCTAAGTTAGAGTTCTCTTACCTATTTGTAATAAACAGATATGAAACTGCATCAATGAAAAAGTTCTTGTTAGGTGGACAGACTCGGTTTCCATTCCAATGCTTCTGATCTGTTGTTTCTAAACCTCAGTGTCTCTCTGCCAAGGTGCAGCTGTTAACCTTTTCAAGTCTTATTCCAGAAAGAGGTTGTCTTTCGGCTTGTTGGAGAGCAAAGCTGCAGACTTCTTAAGTAGAGTGAATACTTGCTCCCCCCAAAAAAGCCAAGTGTAACTTTCTTAAAGCGAAGTTTTATTAAAAAAAGACATTTTGAAATAATAAAAATAAAGGCAGCCAGAAGTCTAAAGGAAGCTGTAGCACTTTGTGGATTATCTTTCTAGAACGTTTATGTAATGAGTTTTTAAGATGTCTATGGAGAGACTGAGTTTACTGCTTTCCTTGCAAGCTAAAAGAAAAGAGGCTACAGATGCAGTGAGTTCTGTCCTACACCAAGCCTCAAAAATGGCTCGAGGTTGTGGAGAGCAGCATGGGTTGTGTGGTCTGTCAGTCAAATCCTTCCCAGCGAATGGTCCCCTTCTTCCTTCCCAAATAGAATGGCTAGGACAATAACATGGGCCCCCATTTTTGCATAGCTTCATTTCCCTGTTTAGGCTATAGAATTTTGCTGCCCTTTTAAATGGAGTGAATAAATATCAAAGCTTATTACACTGATATTTTAAATTAATTATTTGTAGTGACTCCCTATAATGAATACACTGTTTTTATTCTAGCAATAAAAGTCACGAAGGGGATAAATTCATCGCAGCTCCGCCGTCTTCGCCTTTGAAGAAACAGGAATTAGAAAATTTAAGGCAAGTAAATCATACGAAATATTGTCCACTAAAGGAGCCCCCTCTTAAGCCGTGCTCTGATTCCAGAGTCCTTGCTAGTGTTCTTAGGACTTGTACCGCTGACTTTTAACTGTTAATCTCAGGATGCCTTTTTTCAAATGTCTGTGCTTCCCTTCTTCTGGACTTCGGGTCTGAACAAACAGAAACCATCCAGAAGGTAGATCGGTCTGTTGGATTCCCCCTCTTATAGTTTGGCATTATGTCTTGGGCAAAACAAAACAAATAACAAGTCCCATGAAAAACAAAGCTAAAAGCCTGGCAATGGCAGCTGTGGTTGGTGGAAGGGACGAGGTCACTGTAGGGTGCCGTTTCCCTTTAGAGCTTTGGTAAGACTCGCTTGGGGTTTGGCCCCCACAACACTACGCGCTTGTTGGATGGGGAAAACAAATCAAGTGGTAAAAGCTGCCATGCTACTTGCAGATGAGAACGGTGCTCCTCTCCGCAGAATCCAGAGTTGGCGTAAATTGGAAAGAAACATTGCCCCCGGCCAGGCATTTGACTTCCTCACCATGGACAAACATAGGGATCATTTGACTGTAGATTCTTTGTGTTCTCAGAGAGCCTTAAACAACTTGTTTAGCAGTCTGAGTGCTCTCCAAACAGAGTAATCCCCATGTGTCTAAACAAGTATCGTGTTATCGGGAACCTCTTTGGTTTTCCCCAGCAAGATTGTCATTGGCTGGCAGTGTTGATTATTTCAGGTGGCTGCCAGCCCGTTGAAAATCTTTCTTCCTATAAAGCTTGCACCTGCTCAGAAAGAAAGAAATCTGGTTTAAGTTTCCATGATGGACAAAGCATACAGTAATTTCCCACTTAAACTCTTGGGTAAACACACTGTTCCAGCCTAACCCCAGGTAACCTGTGTTTTATAATGACCAGCTTAACCTTACTGTGCTTCGCTATGTGTAGCAAATCTACTTGTGTTCGCTGAGAAGCAATTTAGCAGGAATCTGTGAGGAGACATCACTGAGACCTTGCTTATTCTGAAGTGGCACAGGAGCGTGCTACTCAAAACAGAAAGCACTGGATTAAAAACAGTGATGTGGGTTGGGTTTTTTTTTCCCCTCCTGACTATTCGAAATGTGGTTGCCACATGTCAGAATTATGTGGTGCCACACTGTGATTTTGGTTTTTTATTATATAGTCTTTTCTTTCACAGTCAGCTGTTATCTACTGATGAAATCTGACAACATGTCAGGAAAAACTTATCAGTTTAGCAAGAATTACACTGCTTCTGGTAAAGGGCATCATATAAGGAAAGGAAAAGCACTAATTTATTTTTTTTGCAGTCCTTGCCTTGGTGGTTAAATCCAAGGTGGTTAGTCCTGGCAGGACTAGATATCCCTAGGGAGTGATTCTGCTAAAACTATTCCTAAGTTTCTGCAGATAGATGCAAAAAGCAAAATACTTTACACTCCAACGTTAGTATATTCTGGTTGCCTTCCTCACCAAGGAGCTGGGTGAGAAAACGGAAGTTCTTGTCTAGTCAGGGAAAATGAAGAAGAACATTCAGAATGTTGGTGAGGAATCGCTGTCTATTCCATTCAGTTTTCCTCTGTTAAGCCGCTGGATTGAAAAGCCTCTATTGCTTCTAGAACTGAAATGGAGAACTTTAAATGCTTGATTTTGCATGTTTTGGGATTTTTTTTGGTACAGTTGCATGTCCTAGTAAGAGTTTAAAATGACTGGCTGACTTTGCCCCTAAATAGTTCTTAAAAATTAAAATTACCGTGTAGGAAAGCCTTGTATCACACGTATTGTTTGGTACTTGTGCAGCAGTTAATTAGACTGTTCTCATAATGAGCCGTAATTCAGTTGCAACGTTTTAAAGCAAGAAGCAGAAGTCTGAGGACACCAAACACCGCTAAAAATTTATGCATAGGAAGTAGAAACGCCAGAGTTTTCTTCGGCATTTCTTCTAAACGATTCTTCTCGTCCTCCGAGCAGGCAATTCCCATGCTCCACGCTCAGCCCGTGGGACGTCTCAGTGTGCTAGAATAACCCAGCACTGTTAGGATATGTGAAGACTAAAGTTCTGGTACACCCCAGTGCTACATCTGGAAAACTTTCTGGATTTTGTTGCAGAAGCTGAGATGGATAGCAGCAGACCTTGCTGTAGCCTTTTTCTCCCTAGATTGACCAGCTTTGTGTGAGAATGTTGATTTCTGCCCCGCCGACAC
>NW_010263255.1:0-553 GCF_000690775.1 Eurypyga helias
ATGGCCAGGGATCAGCACACTCCTGCATGTTCTGATCTGGTGCAAGGCTAAAGACGATTTTGGAAGCACTGCCTCAACTGCGACTGGTCCCCAGTGCACGGACAGGCGCTGTGCAGCCACCTCAATAGCCCTAATACGACGGGCACGGACCCACACGGCTGCACCCACAGCCAGTGCACCCCCTGCACCATCTCCAACCCCCCAACAGGCACTGTGGCCACTGCACCCCTGTGGCTATTTCTGCCCTCCCCCACAATGTCTCCAACCCCCCCAGTGGTGTTAAACCACAGTATGCCATCACTCCAAATGTCCCCCCTTCTCCCCCCAGCTGTGTATGCTGAGCGTGACACCACCTGGGCTGGAACACCCCTTTGGTCAGCTGGGGTCAGCTGTTCCGGCTGTGTCCCCTCCCAGCTCCTTGTGCCCCCCAGCTACCCACTGGTGGGGTGGGGTGAGGAGCAGCAAAGGTCCTGACTTCGTGTGAGCACTGCTCAGCAGTAACGAAACCACCCCGTGTGATCAACGCTGTTTCCAGCAAAATCCAAAAACCAAA
>NW_010263255.1:606-976 GCF_000690775.1 Eurypyga helias
TACTGTTTTGTGGTGTCCTGAAGAAAATGTAGGCCTTCTCCTTCCGCTGCCAAACTACAAATACGACTTTGTTCCGGCCCGTTCCGTATCGTGAACCTCTGGCCAAAGTTTGGAAGAGAAGATTATGAACGACTGTCTAGTTGCATGTGCATGTTAACCATTCGCTAAACAAATCATGTGTTCTAAAACCCCGTTCAATTCTAAACTAGAACTTGTGCATTCGAATTACTCCATCAGATGTTTATCTCAAATAGGAAACCGTCTTCAGGGATAAACCGAAACACTGTGGTCGTCTTTTCCTCCATCTCCCGCTCTCAGTGGTTAGCAAGTTAGCAGGGAAGGCTCAGATTGGATATTGGGGAAAAATTCT
>NW_010263256.1:0-2073 GCF_000690775.1 Eurypyga helias
GGCGGCAGCAGCCCGCCAGCGGGAACCGCGGCCGAGGTCGAGGTGAGTCACATGCCTGGCTGGGTTCTTTGTTTCAAAAGTTTTTTTAATGGTAGAAAGTGACTTTTTGCAAAGCTGGGGTGCACACAGGCGTCCAGGGTGCCTGCAAAGCTCGGGGGAGGTGCAAATGAAGCTGATCCTGTCGTTCAGCTCAGGCCTCCAGAAGCAGGTGCCCTACATGGTCCCCCATCGCCAAGCTGGTTCCCGGGGGCTCCACGTTCCCCTTCTCAAGGGATGTTCCCAACAGCGTGGGGCTTCACCTTCCTCACCTGGGAGGGTTTCCCAGGATGCCCGATGCTCACAGGCTCCTTAGCTCAGCTGGAACTCACATGCGAGCGTGCTGAGGCACTGGCAGCTTTTACTGCAACAGCTTCATAGCTGAAATTAGGATGGGCTGTGAAACGGCCCCGCTTGTCTCATTCGGGGGCTCCATGAGCTCTGCCAGCACCGGGCTCTGTGGCCACTCAGGGCTTTGGTTGGCAGCTCTCCAGAAAGTGGGAATCAAGCCTACATAGCGTACAAAATCCAAGAGGGGCTGTTAAAAAGCAGCAGCACGGTAAGTGCAATGAAAGAAACATTTACAGCTGTGTCATTAAGGGTTTAAAAGGGAATTCGGGCAGAGCGCGTTGGTCTCCAGCTGCAGGACAGCCTCTCCAGCATCACACCGAGCTGCGGTGCTCCGGGATGAGCAGGACCCTGCGCCCCTCAGGGCCCTGGAGGCTTTGGAAGAATCCACCTGCAGAGAAAAACTGTAAGGCTGGCTGTGCTGGGTCTGACCGCTGGTCCACGTGCCCTCCCATGGAGGCTGCTGGCTGCAGATGTCCAGGGAGGAAGGTGTGACCCACATACACTAGGTACGCCCTATATACACATATATACACACTCTACACCCTGTATATGCCCAGAGTGTTGTACTTGCCTACTCTACATCCCTCAGCCGAGGGTTTCCAGAGCTGGTTCTGTGTGTTTAGCAGCCTCGGATGAGTTTCTCTTCCGTGACTGTGTGTACGTGGGTGTAGACAAACGTGCTAAGGCAAGCGGCCGGTCTGTGGCAGTGGAGGTTTATGGGGGGTGGGTTCTGGAGAACTGGGCCGCTCGCTTTGCGAGGTTAGATGTCAACAGCCACGATCGCTGCTCCCTGATGGCCCCTGGTCACTACGCAGCTCGCACACCGTGACGTGAGCAGCTCTGTGGGGCTGGAAGCCCGTGATACCCGGGACAGGTGTGTTTGTTGACTCTCAAGCCACCGGCTAAACCCCGAGCCCTAATCTCCCTCTTGGCTTCCCCGCATGGGCTGTTGGTGTCCTGCAAGGGCTCACGGTGCCAGGCACATCCCAACCCTTACGGGGATGCCCCGTTCAGTGCACAGCCCTTGGTCATGGAATCATAGAATCACAGGATGGTTTGGGTTGGAAGGGACCTTACAGACCATCTAGTTCCAACACCCCTGCCATGGGCAGGGACACCTTCCACTAGACCAGGTTGCTCAAAGCCTCATCCAGCCTGGCCTTGGACACTTCCAGGGATGGGGCATCCACAGCTTCTCCGGGCAACCTGTGCCAGTGCCTCCCCACCCACTGGTGGTGGTCCGTCACTGGTGGTGGGCAGTGCCGGCAGGACAGGCAGACCCGTGTCACCCAGCCCGGGGGGCGAGACCCTGCCCAGCGTAGGTCTGACTCGGGTTTCGGGTGGCTGTGTGAGGGGGTCCTCGTGCCGGGGGCTTGCAGCCTACCTCTCTGCCTGGAGACAGCCTTCAGGTGGCAGGTGGCGGCAGGCAGCTTGCAGGTGTAGAGCCCCAGGCAGCAGTCGGAGGGCTTCTGGCAGGGCCGGGACTGGATGCTGTGGCAGGAGCGCTGCAGGGCAGGGAGAGAGGGAGAGACTCCGTGTCATTGCCCCGTACTCGCACCGCTGGAGCCCCGGCCCAGGGCAGCCTGTGCCTTGCACAGGCCCAAAGAGATATTGTCTACACAGGCGTGAGGTGCCTGAGAGCAGCCGCTCCAGAAGTGGGGAGGTTTCCTTTTGGGATGTGTGTGC
>NW_010263257.1:0-2892 GCF_000690775.1 Eurypyga helias
CTCCTCCCCATTCCACTGTGGGGAGCATCTGTGAGTGGCTGCATCGTGCTGAGTTACCGGCTGGGCCTAAATCACAACAGACCCCCTCATCCCAATATTCCCCAACACTGATGCGCAAGCTCAGACATCCCTTGTCCTGTGAATCTTGTGCTGTGCCTCTCCCACCACACATGGCCCACCCTCCCATCCCATCCCAAACTCCCTCCAGAAAAGGAAGCTCCCCAACTGAGCAGGGCAGTGCCAGCCAGGGCCCCAGCCAGGAGCTGCAGGGGATAGCAGTTGGCGGGGGGGGTACCCTGTGGGGGCCTACCTTGGTTCCCCTTGCTCCAGCCTCTCCCTCAGCGCCTTCGTTGATCAGAGCATCTTCACAGTCCCACAGTGCCCGCGCTTCCACAGGGTCCTACCCTTGGGAGCAGGGCTAGACTCTCTCTGTACTCAACTACATTTAATGTGTTGTTTGCAACTTCATCTCACACTTCCCTGGCCATCTTGGGTTCTATCTGTTGCTAATTCCACTTCCTAATTTTTTTTAATTGTGCTGGCTTTGGGGTTTCACCTCATTTTCTACTTAACCACCAAATACCTAAAACGAAGTGAAATAAATAATGCTTGACTACTGGTGCCATGCAGTGAGGAACTTGGTTTTCTGTCCAAGAGAAACCACTTCAAAGTGCTATTAAGGTAACAGAGAACTAAAGGCAAAATCACTGGAAGCGAACCAGTGTTCATAGCTGCAAAACAATGCATCGAACCCGAAGCCAGCCTTGGGAAATGCTTTCACAAGCTCTGAGTCAACGTAAACGCAGGCTGCCAGCTGAAGGAGCGATCTTGTGACGTCCCTTACAAAACAGCTCTGGGCTGCCCTGACAGCTCCTCCTGCTCCAGATGCTGACTGGGGGAGAGGTCACAGGCTCTAGACCCCAGCAGCAAGCAAAAGATTTAATCTCCTAGACACATCCTACTCTCCAGGGGAAGCTTTATTTAATTTCACTGATTTAACAGACTACCAAAATAACAATAACTTGATGCTATTAATCAGATCATAACTAGCTGGGTTGTATATGGCTCACATAGCATCACAAGATCCACTGGAATAACAGTCTCAAGTAAAAAGGGAACAATCCCCGGTCAGGGAGGTGTGCCTGAGTGGGAGTCATATATGCTCAGCACCTGGAGAAATTCCGCAGGGACATTGTTGGTAGCCAGCTATGGATGAGGTTTATCACACCAGTTACTTAAGCGTGCTACCAAGGAAATGTCTCACTGAAGTAGCACACCCTTCTACCTCATCCAAGGACTAAGCCTGGAAAAGAAAAGCTATCGATGTTGTAGATATGTCTTATCTGCAGCATTTTTTTACGTCTCATTTGCGAAAGAGGGTATCACAACCCTACAGAAGGGGTAAAGCCTTCATATTCCAGTATGTACAGTGAAGAGCACCTGCCTCTTTCCCCCCTCAATACCATTAAGCAGAATAAATTTAAAACACTGTAAATACTGGGAAGAACTTAGGAAATTCCATGCTTTATTATATCCCTATACCAGCCCTTTTAATAGCCAAGGTGCAGCCAGGGCTGTAAGCACAGCCTGTTTGCCAAGCCTGTGCTGGCCCTCGTGTGCCCATCTCTTGCCACATCAGTTAGAGCCCACGTACAGAGCCAAAATTACACGGTTCTGGGACAGAGGGGTGCAGCCATGTACTTTTCCAGGCCACAGCACAGCTTTTTTTTAGACATATAAAAAGCCACATTTCTAGATCTAGAAGCCAGCTCCTTCCTCCTAACTTGAAAGCATTTTTTTGCAAGTTTTTAGGCATGTCTGGCAATGTCATTGTGGAACCAAGTATATCCTGGTAGAAACACCAAAAAGGTAGAGGTCAGAGATGCAAGAGTGGTGGGAAACAGTATTGCCTATGAAGCAAATAATTGCTAGATGACTGCAAGATTCACAGCCATCCTTAAAAAGAGTTGACATGATGTTTTTCTACTACCTATTGACTAAGTACATGGAAAGCAAATTTTCAAGAAATTAGGGTTTTTGGGAGGGAGGTTGTTTTGTTTTGTTTTTATTTTAATGGGATGCCAATGTCATTCTCCTCTCAGCAGAGGACTTTTTAGGCAGCTCCACCAATAACAGAATTAGGGAGTCAGCAGGTGCCCTTGGGCAATCCAAAGGCAGTAGCTCCCGTTGGTGATGATGATCAACCTTCTACTGATGAGACAGTCTTTTGGCGAGTCTCTAAACAACATCCAGATATTAAGGCCATTAAAACCCATAAAACTTCCCATGAGTGCAGAGCAGTTCAGACCTGTGCCATGGCCAGATTACAGCTGGCAGCTGTGTTCTGCCTCTCCCTATTGCCCCTTAGACATTCACAGCACGTGAATGCAGTGCAGCTAGCAAGGAAAAAAAAAAACGTGCTCTGGATCTGTCAATGCTGCCATCATCCTTATTCAAGAAGCACCTAAATCCCTCCCTTCGGCTATTTCCAGCAACTTGCATCATCGCCTTCATTGGGAGATTCCCCCAGACGAGCACATTCGTCACCCTGCAAGTGAGGACCCTGCTGCTGGCCCCTGCCTGCACAGCAGGGCATCTCACACCAGATGCACTGTTCAATACGCTTTTGCATCGGGGCACCCTCAAGCTTGCAACCCAGAGGTATTGCCACTATGCCAGCGCTACTCTGGCAAACCCAGCTAGGGTTACCTGACAGGGTATTTTACGCAACCTGTACATAACAGCTTGGTTACAAAGAATGTACAGCTGCAGAATTCAAACACCTGCTGAAAATCAGGATAACGAGTGTATCTTGTGCATGTGTGTGTAGATGTATGTATATCAGTGAATACACCATATGTGTATATAACCTCACCTGGAGTGCTGCGTCCA
>NW_010263258.1:0-381 GCF_000690775.1 Eurypyga helias
ACCGATCTCCACTCGGACATCGAGAACACAGCGAGATGCTCACCCCAGAACGGGGGTGACGCCTTAACCAGCCGAGCTGGAACCCGCCTGCGTCCCACGGGAAAGCACTTTGGGCATCTTTCTGTGATAAACGGTGGTGCTGCCCGCAGCTCGGGCAGTTTGCTACCACATACACGTGCCGGGAGATTGTGGTAACGTTTATGCTCGGAGATGAAACCTGTTCTCCCCCAGAGACTTCACCGCTCACATGTTCTCTGCTGCCCCTTTGCTCAGAATCCCCTACCATCCACTCACTGCTTTTCCCAGTTACCTCGTGTTACCTCTAATGCAACAGCAGCCTAAAACCAGCCTGAGGAACCCGGTGTTATTATGCCATTTATG
>NW_010263258.1:419-1365 GCF_000690775.1 Eurypyga helias
CCAGGAACACAAACCGGCTCATCAGCCACGTCCAGCGGTTCCTGTCATTCCACCTCAAAACCAGTAACTGAGAAGCAGATGAAGTGAAAGACAAGTTCCTGCCCGCTCCCAGATTCATCATTACCCGCTATTTCCCATCGATCCCTTTAAACCCACCCAAATCCGTGCCACTCCGCGCGCCAAGCCGCTCGCTCTCCGACGCTGCTGCCCATCAGCTCCCACCAACGTCACTGCTAACACAAGTCATCGTGGAGGGCTCATCCTTCAGAGGGGATGAAGTGGAGCTCAGCGGGATGAAGTGGAGCTCAGCGGGATGAAGTGGAGCTCAGCGGGATGAAGTGGAGCTCAGCGGGATGAAGTGGAGCTCAGCGGGATGAAGTGGAGCTCAGCGGGACCCTGACACGGTCAGTTCGAAACGGCCATGCTCCTTCACGCCCCCCCACATGAGCTGTACCAGACCTGTTAGACACCAAGTCCGACTCCACTTGTGCAGCTCCTGAAGGGAAACCTTCTCCAGCTCTGGGATCGTGGTCATCAATCCAGCAGAAGCTCAAGCTGTGGGTCTTGGCCTGAAGATGAGAGGTTTGAGGTGCAGATGCACCAACCTCTGTTTTGAGGGAGACGTTGCGTTACCGCTCCTGAGGACACCCTCGCTGCAGGTTCCTGTTCTACCAGTTCCCTACAGCAAACTAGCTCAGGAGCTCATCACGGCACGGACGGACAGAACGCGCGCCATTACGGTGGGAGGGAAGAGAAAAGAGGTACAGCCACACTTGTTAGCTGCGAATTCTCGCAGAGGAACCTGAACAGACACTATCCCTTCCCCCGGCTGCCCTCCATCACCTTCCCACAGCCAATGCTCAGAATCCAGAGGCTGCTTTGCCCCTCCTGCCCCCTTTCCATGCCAGGCTGTTCTCACTGCACAGAATCCCAGACCGGTTTGGGT
>NW_010263259.1:0-7536 GCF_000690775.1 Eurypyga helias
CAACCCAAACCATTCCATGATCTGTAGAAAACCAGCCAGGATCTGTCTTGCTGTTCTTAGACAGGTGAAAACCTCTTGGAGTTCTCCACCATCATTTCCCCACAGTTCAGTTTTGTGCATCTGATCCTGGCTAAAAACAGGTTTCTTTTTTTGGATAAAGATGAGTGCTTTGTGAACTCTACCCACGTCACATCTGTAACTGAGCTTGTAAAATATCTGTGCTGTTCTTTTTAACCAGTTAACACAAAATAAGGGGAAATGGTTGATACAGATGATAGAATGGTTTAGTTTGGAAGAGACCTTAAACCTCCAGATATTTCCTGTAGGGAGGGAAGCTGTGTCTGCAGGTTAGGCCTGGCACGCCAAGGGAAGAGCTCTTTGCTGTAGTTGTCCAGATGGATTTCTTTCAGCCAACGTAAAGAAATGTAACCTTAGCCAACTTCTTCATTAATCAGTGTTCTTGTCTCTGATTTTTGAAGTGCATCTTGGAGAGTCAAAGTATGGAGAGAGCCAGATGTTGAAAGCCCTTTTAGGCTAGATTCTGTTTTCTACCCTTCATAAGTGAGGAGTCCTAGGGCTTTAATTTGCCTGGATGATTAAATTTATATGCTTGTGTGGTTCTGGGCTCGCTGAGTGCTTCTGCTCTGCCAAATATTTTGACTAGGTTGCAGCACTGCATCACTTCATGTGTGTTCAGCACAAAAACGGTGGCTTAAGCTTAGAAAAAAACACAGTTTTAAGAGCTCCAACAATGAGACTGTGCAGGAAGCAACTAAAGTGATGCTCTGCAACTCCCCACCTTTGGGATTCTGGACGGTTGTCCTTGGTAAAATGCACAGAGCCCCGTGTTGGGTTGCGTCGTGGCACAGTTGTCGGAGAAGGAAGACGGCGCTTGGTTGTGCATAGGAAAACAACACGCCGTAGGCAGTGTGTAGCTAAGGGCGGTGACCGCGTCGCTGGAGTCTTAGTATGTTCTCAACTCAGGGGAAAGCCCAGTCTCAAAAAGACATTTTTTCCACAATTTCAGCATTGTGCCTTACACGTTACAGGTTCCCAATGGATGGCTGGCCCAGCTCGTGAACGCCTTTAATCCCTTGTTTGAGCTTGAGGCAGGCAAACCCTCTCTTCTTGCCAGCGAAAGGTGGTTGTGCTCAGGCTCACCTTGCCCTGGGGTTGCCCAGGACTGGCAAATACCATCTGAATTTCACAGGGTGTTGATTTAAATGCTTTGTGCCACGTGCTGCATTGCAGCCCTGAGGAGAAGGACTTGGAGGTGCTTGTGGATGCGAAGCTGGCCATGAGCCGGCCGTGTGCACTGGCAGCCCAGAAAGCCAACCGGATCCTGGGCTGGATCCGGGGCAGTGTGGCCAGCAGGATGAGGGAGGGGATTCTCCCCCTCTGCTCTGGGGAGATCCCCCCCCTGCAGTCCAGCCTCCAGTTCTGGGGCCCCCAACAGCAGGAGGCCCCGGAGCTGTTGGAGCGAGTCCAGAGGAGGCCATGGAGATGCTCTGAGGGCTGGAGCCCCTCTGCCATGGGGACAGGTGGGGAGAGTTGGGGGATTGAGCCTGGAGAAGGGAAGGCTCTGGGGAGCCCTTGGGGCCCCTTCCAGTGCCTGGGGGGTACAAGAAAGCTGGGGGGGGGTTTTTCCAAGGACAGGGAGTGACAGGACAAGGGGTAATGGGTTTAAACAGAAAGAGGGAGATTGAGATGGGACATCAGGGAGGAATTCTTCCTGGAGAGGGTGGGGAGGCACTGGGACAGGTTGCCCTGAGAAGCTGTGGATGCCCCATCCCTGGCTGTCTTCAAGGCCAGGCTGGATGAGGCTTGGAGCAACCTGGTCTAGTGGAAGGTGTCCCTGCCCATGGCAGGGGGGTTGGAACTAGATGATCTTTAAGGTCCCTTCCAACTTGGGTCTGTTTGAGTGCCCAGCATGTAGGAAACCTCCGTTTTAAACAGGCATGAAAAATACAGCAAGGAAAGTGAATCCTGGTTTAGGATTATTTTAGCATACGTAAAATCCTGCATCCCTTTTTCCAGGTGCACAAAACTGAACCATTCACGTGAATTCAGTGGGTGCTGAACCTGTAGATACATCCAGGTGGTTAAGCTTGTTTGCTCTGCAGAGACCTCAGGAGCTGAGAAATCCTGTGAGCCACAGCTACAGACTTTTTTGGGGGCAAAATGATCCTGATTTCCTCCTCAGACATCCCTGGAATGACACAACCGCACGAGGCTGGCAGGTTTGTCTTGAGCTGGAGGCATCCTGAGATATTTTTCCTGTGGGACTGCAGGGAGGAGCAGCGCTGACCCATTCTGTGTCTGGGATGGCAGCTGGCAAGCATGAAGGTAGATGGTCCTGCCACTCTGGATTTCTCATCTTCGAGGGGTTATTACTAACAGGGAAGAGAAATGTGAAGGCCCAGGTGACTTCTGTGGCGAATGCTTCTACTAAACCCAGAAGCCAAGGGTTTATCAGTGGGGCTGTTCTGCAACACTGAATAGATGTAGCCATCCCGCAGCCTCTGAGCATTGTTTGGGTTAGGAAAGAGTTTAAGATCAAGTCCAACCAACGTCTTGAACATCAGTGGTCGTGCACAGAGCAGCCAGTCGCCAGGGCAAACACAGAACCTGCAGGAATACTTCAGTATTTGGGCTTGGAGATGTGACTAGGGCTTCAAACTGCCAAACAGCCGCGGCGTTTGCTGCTTAACGGAATCAGAAAGCTGAAAAAAACCCTGCTGTGTGTCTCCTTGCAGGTGAGACAGTGCCTGTGTTTGATCATGAGTCAAAACCAGTGCTTTTTCAGGGGCTGGGGATGGATGTGACTATTACCAGAATTCACTTTTCCCTGAATTAACTTAGACTTTGGTCCTGATGGTGTAACTAGAACAGGAAGAGGTCAGGCAGTGGGTTCATCTGAGGTTTGATTTTTGTCTTTGGTGGACAAGGTGAGGGCCAGCCTGGTGTGATGAACCCACTGTGGCTATCAGCCTCTGTTGTGGTGGTCCTTGTGAGGATGGAAGCTCATGCAGGAGTCTCATCAAATTGTTAGTGCAGATCCCTGGAAGTGTCCAGGGCCAGGCTGGATGAGGCTTGGAGCAACCTGGTCTAGTGGAAGGTGTCCCTGCCCACGGCAGGGGTGTTGGGACTGGATGGTCTTTAAGGTCCTGTCCGACCCAAACCATTCTATGGTTCTGTGTCTGAGTGCTGTGCCTCTTTACTGTAGGAGAGATGTGTTGGAGGTAATTAGAGACTTACTGAGTGCCTTACATGTGTTTCTGCATCTCTTGAGTATTAATTTTCCCTAACGACCAGAGGGTCAGCTGACACCGCAGTGTGTGCTGCAGCAATGTGTGCACCTCTGCTTTTACAGATGGGGAGATGACTGACTCTGCTCGAGACCTCTAATTCTGCTACCCAGCTGCGTGACTTTTCTGCAGGCACTGAGATGTCTGACAAGGAGACGGCAGAGTTCATGAACGGATGTTTCTGTGCAGGCTTTGTTTGGTGTGAGGCTGTTTCTCGCTGCGTGACACTTTGTCCTGCATGTGGGTCTGCTTCCTCCACTTGAACTGCTTCTTCCAACACGACCCAAATCCTTTTCTGTCTTCCTTGTTAAACCAAACTTCCTCCAAACCTTTTGCCCTTTGCAGCAGAAGACAGCTCCTCGTAGTAAAGAAGCTCCTTCTGCCCGTCACAAGAGGCAGTCGGGCCGTTCAACTGTAAGTCACCTGCGCATGCATGGAGCTGGGTGTGTGATCTGAAAGCACGTTGTAGGGCTGAGGGCAGCCCTGCCTTGGAGAGCTGGACCATGCTTTTCCTTACGATGAGAAGCATTTGTCCGTTGGCTCATGGTTGTAGCTCACCCTGTATAATAGGATCTAGAAACAGGGCATTTAGGTCCCCCGCCCGTGTCTGGGGGTAGCACTCGTGTTCCTGAGCCTGCATCCGCTGCGCAGGCTGCGTTGGAGATGGGTTTCGTAGTGCTTTTCACCTTGACCCTCTTCTTGGGTGGGTGGAGAAGTGTCTCTCTGACCTTCCTGCACCCCTCCCCGTGTCTCCTAGGGCCAGGCACCTCCCAGACCTGCTTTGTGTGCTGTGCTATTCCTCATCGTGACCCCTGTGGTTTCCCTCTCTCCGTCTTACGGGACTGCTGAGATCTCAGCAGCACGTCAGCCAAGAACCACAGAAGTATACGCAGGGTGGACTTGAAAGAGCATCAGTTGTGTTCTCTATCACTGTATTCACTTATAAATTACACTTTTAAAGCAAAGTGTGAAGGCCTGTTACATATTTTTCCCTTTGCTGGTTTGACTTTAGGGATCAGGTCCTCCTTAAAGAAAAGAAAGCTCTTTATTGCTGTTAAAGTGAAATACTTTGGAAGCTGGATTGGCATAATTCCTCCCTGAGGATGTCTTAAAAGTAGGTTTAAGTTGTTTTCAGAGGAATGACAGGCTGGACTGGAGAAGGTGGGAGTATAGAAATGCCGGCATTTCTTTTCCAGCTTTCACGGTGACTTGCTGGGTGACATGAGCCCGGTCACCCCTGTGCTCTGCGCCTCAGTTTGTGAGAAGAGACCAGCTGCCCCATTTAAGGGGCAGTCTGTGATCTGAGACTGTAAAAAACATCCTTCGCTCATCGGTGCCTGCTGAAATTTCTTGACATGTTTCATGCTTCATTCTGTAGAGCTCCTATAGCCATTTGATAAAGCCTTTAGAGAAAATGTCTTTGTTCTTAGATTCGCTCCCATGTTTTCTTCTTCCCTGAAGGCATGACTCTGCTTTGCTTCACTGAACCACTGAGCCTTGGGAGGAGGCAAACAGATTTGTTTCACCTCGGTTTTCCTTGTTGCAGAGTGCAAGCACAACCTCTTCGGGGCCTGCCGGTGACCAGAATGAACTCCTTGCCAGAATTTCTCACCTGGAGGTAGAAAATCAAAACCTTCACAGTGGTAAGTAGGAGAATCTGCCAGCATGAAAGCAAAACTGGATGGGGTCTTGCTTCGAGCAACCTGGTCTAGTGGGAGATGTCCCTGCCCATGGCAGGGGGGTTGGAACTAGATGATCTTTAACGTCCCTTCCAACCCAAACCATTCTGTGATTCCATGATCCCTTACTGATTTTGTCCCCAGGTCAGCATGTGCCAGTGTCTTGATCAGAGCTCTGCAGGCTTCGCTCTGGGCCAACTGGTGGTTTTTAAAGTCTGTTTTGAGCAGAAGGAAATTTGTCCTGACTTGAGAGCTGATGCAGAGCCTGGGAGGTAATGTTCTTTCCCCCTACCTCTTCCTGCAGTTGTTGCAGACCTTCAGATGGCCATCTTCAAGCTGGAAAGCCGCCTGAATGCTCTGGAAAAGTCATCTACGTCCCACCAGCCTTCACCAGTTCCTCCAACCCAGGTGAGCCTTGGCAAAGTGCTGTTCTCGACTGCTTCGCTGCCGCAAAGTGCCGGCTCATTTCCAAGGTCTCGTGACTGGGTGAAGGTGGAGACATGGGTTGGGGTGATCCCAGCACAAGCACAGGATGGGCAGAGAATGGATCGAGAGCAGCCCTGGGGGGAACGACTTGGGGGGACTGGTAGACGAAAAGCGGGACATGAGCCGGCAGTGTGCGCTGGCAGCCCAGAAAGCCAACCGTATCCTGGGCTGTATCCAGAGCAGCGTGGCCAGGAGGTCGAGGGAGGGGATTCTTCCCCTGTACTCTGCTCTCCTGAGACCCCACCTGGAATGCTGCATCCAGCTCTGGGAGCCTTCAACATCGGAAGGATATCAACTGTCTGGTGCAAGTCCAGAGGAGGCCATGAAAATTGCTCCAAGGGCTGGAGCCCCTCTGCCATAGGGCAGTCAGGAAAGTTGGGGGGTTCAGCCCGGAGAAGGGAAGGCTCCAGGGAGACCTTAGAGTCCCTTCCAGTGCCTGGGTGGGCTGCAAGAAAGCAGGGGGGAGGCTTTTCACAAGGGCCTGTAGTGACAGGACAAAGGGTAAGGGGTTTAAATGGAAAGCGGGAGTTTGAGATCAGACATCAGGAATGCATTCTTCCTGCAGAGCGTGGGGAGGCACTGGGAGAGGTTGCCCAGAGAAGCTGTGGATGCCCCATCCCTGGAAGTGTCCAAGGCCAGGCTGGATGAGGCTTGGAGCAACCTGGTCTAGTGGAAGGTGTCCCTGCCTATGGCAGGGGGGTTGGAACTGGATAGTCTTTAAGGTCCCTTCCAACCCAAACCATTCTGAGATTCTGCGAGATGCTTATCGTTAGGATGAGTTTGCAGGCTTTCCAGCAGTTTTGGCAGCTGACTCCTTATCTTTCCTAAAAAAATACGTGCAAAGAGGAACATTCTACCCTAAGACCAACAAAGAAGTTAGGTTAGAGATTTCATTTAGGGAGAGCTGATGCAAATCTATGCAAGTTTGGGGTTAATACATACTTCATTATCATTTAGCCTATGGTGCTGCGAGTTTCTTAGCACGCACCAGGTAAAATGGCACTTTGTTCCAGTGGATATGCAGAATTGGTGACGCTTGTTTTTAGCCAATGTCCCCTATAAGAAGGGATTTAGTATAAGAGAAAACAGAGAGCTGAATGCATGGCACCAGTGTGGTGGGTTCTTGCAGGTTGGAGGCCATGGCTGCCGGTGGTCTCGTGCGAGGGGGAGGGCGCGTGGTTACCTTCTGAGCTGCTGTCCCTCTCGGATTCTTATGGCTTAGGTATCCTGAGCCCTTAGGAGAAGGATGAGCTCTTGGCTACGTGGTGGTTGTTGCTGCAGGAGCATGGCCATACTGGGCCTGTTCAAAAGCCTATCGGGTCGAATGTCCTGTTTTGGTGGGAAATAGCAAGTTCCTCACAGCAAGCAGGTGGTGTAGGCTGTGTTCGCTGTCTTGAGCAACATGGACTTCTCTTCCTGAGCTGCTCAAGTGCTGCTGCGATTCAATTTCAGGTTAATCTTCTCTCTTTTTTCCTTAATACAAACCTGAATGAATGTCATCCCGATGAAGAAAGTGGAGCCATTCAGTGTTCCTTCCAAGAAAGTGGAGCTCCCGTCCGCTTCACCGGCAAAGAAAGTCGAGCCGGCGGCTGCAGAGGAAGATGACGACGATGACATCGATCTTTTTGGGAGTGACGATGAAGAGGAAGACGAAGAGGCTGCCAAAGTCCGGGAGGAGAGACTGCGTCAGTACGCAGAGAAGAAAGCCAAGAAACCGGGTCTTATTGCCAAGTCCTCCATCCTTCTGGATGTGAAACCGGTGAGTAACTGCAGTGGCGGGGGGGGGAGCTCCTGCGTTGAGGCTGTGTGTGTGTCCCGCGCTGCAGGAGGCTGTGAATCATCTCACTTCCACATCCCGAGTGGACTGGTGGAGACGGGACCTGCAGATTTCTGAACAAGAGAATGTTGCAGCTGGGATCTGTAGCCTTTGTGCTGCTGCCCTGCTTCTTGGACTGCTGCTTGCGGGCTGCTGCACGAGGATCCCCTGAGCAGGACGAGCCCTTTTCTTTGAAGAAAAGACAGATAATGTACTTGTGCACAACCACAAGGACAGGCTGGGTGGA
>NW_010263260.1:0-978 GCF_000690775.1 Eurypyga helias
TCACTTTTCATCGTTTCTCTTTCTTCCTTTCTATTTCCTACATTTCTGTCTTTCTCTTTTCTTCTCTTTCCTCTTCCTCTTTCTTCCATCTTCTCTTCCTCCTCCTTGTCTTCATGTCCTGCCTTTCACGGGTCTTTACTCCCCTTTCCTTTCCCTTTCCACTCTTCTCTCTTCTCTACCCCGCGGCCAGCTCACCAGTCTCACCCGTGAACTGCGGCCACGATCATCAAAGACCGAGTCACCAGCGCTAATTACAGATACCAGCTCCGAGCGTTGTACTTTGACCAAGGGGGATGCTGTTAGCGACCAACTGCCTTCACCGACTGCAGGTGACATCGGTGAGCGCTGTTCATCTCTGTAATCTCTTCTTTCCTCCTTCTTTCTTCCTTTCTTTTTACTGCCATAAATTCCTTCCTTGTATTCCTCCTTCTCTTCTGCCATACTCCTTTTTCTTTCTCGGTACCTCTCAATTTTTTTCCCTACCCTTTCTTTTCCCTCTTCTTTCTTCCATCTTCTTTTTCCTTCTCTTTTTCTTTCCTTGCCCAGCCTCATCTCTGTATTATAGTCTTTAGATTATAGAAACACAGCCAAGCCCTGCTTTCTTTCTCACCTTAACCAAAATGTTTTTGAAATGTCTAAACCATGCTCACCGTGAAGCATGGCATCCCCTCAGGCAGGAGATCTCACTGCTCTTCCTCAACACTTTTACACAAGGCTTACACAGCGTCCCTCTGTGCTGAGGATGCCGAGGTCTTCAACCTGATGCATCACGTCAAGACAATGTCAGTGCATACTGGTCGTGTCCTGTATCTTCCCTTCCTTCTTCTTTCTCCACTCGAGAAAGAAGGATCAAAAGGAAGCAATATATGCAAGTAAGAAGGAGGCAAGGAAGGAAGAAGGATAGAATAGTAGAAGAGAACGGAAGGTAGATGGAAGATTACTTCCAACCGATCCTTCTTTCTCTTTCATTCTTCCTTT
>NW_010263261.1:0-5237 GCF_000690775.1 Eurypyga helias
AAAAAAAAAAAAGGCAGAAAAGGAGATGTGCAGTTTACTTGGCCTTGGTCCTTTTGTAATGTTTCAGTTATATCTATATGATCTACTAAAAATCATCTGAATCTGCTATTAAGGCATCTTTCCTTGTATTAATTTGAGCATATTCTTCCTTTCCCCCCCTACTTTAAAGTTACCTATTTTCCCTGTTTACAAAGGAACTTTGGTGAGAACAAAGAATACTTTAGGAGTCCATAAAGTGAGTTTTCCTGTTAGCATGATCACTTCAAATGAAAACTTGGGTGACATGCACACAAGAAGTTCTTATGTACATGAAGGTCTTAATTTCTATCAAGGTACTGAAAAGAAGTAACTGGCTAATCCAAGAGCGCACCCCTTCGGAATCTGCATGGGCCTATCCCACACAAGTCCCAGCCACACTTTACGTATCTATTTCCAGCAGCAGAGACTCTTCTACAGCCACATCATCCTCAGATGAACTTATTTCTGAACACATACCACAGAAACCAAAGTTTCTGCCCAGAAATTATATCTATCTCACTTTTACATGAGTGAAAGCAGATGAAGATTTTCCCGTATGTTTCTAGAAAGCACTAAGCTCCTCCCTAATGAGCAATCCCTTATCTATTTTCTCTGTTTAAAAAGGTTTCTTTCCAGGTACTGATCTGCCTCGGGTGTATTTGTATTTTCTCACAGCCTTCCAGCATTTAAAAGTCAAAGCAAAAGAACGTATGTATTTAAGCATGGAGTGCATCCTGATCTATTAGTGGTAAAAAATTTCATTACCTTTCGAATCGATACATGAATACAAGATCTCAGACTAGTACATATCTTGAGGTTGACAAGAAAGAACAGAAATATACTTATTCTGAGAAACACATATATGGAATACCCAAGAAGTTCTAAACATAGTGTATATAAACAAGAAAATTTTTTTTACTTGATAGACTCGCCATATTGTTGAACTGATGAATGTGTACCAAAACAGAACATCCATAAATATAAGTTGCATAGAAGACTTGGCTATTTTACTAGAAAGCCAGGTAAAAATGCTAGTCTTACAGAATTCCCACACAACGACATTAATAGCACGAGATGTTGGGAAGGGGAAAATTAGATATATCTGAGCACAGCAGCATATGCTTACTCATTCACCAAACACAATCCACTTGCATTGCTGAGTTTTAATGAATGCCAAAAAAAAAAAAGGACACATCTGTTCACCCTTAGCACACAACAGCATGTCTGCAGTCTATACAGGACATGACGAACCTGTAAAGCAGCCTCACAGATTTCTTGTTTGTGTTAATATGCACACTCTTCATTTGGGGATTGAACGGCTTTAAGTCACCACTATTTGGTTTTAAATCATTCTTTTTCAGTTCACATCACAAACTAAATTCTATTGCTAGCCAAGTGAGAGAATTATCATAGAATCACAGAATGGTTAGGGTTGGAAGGGCCCTTAAAGACCATCCAGTTCCACCCCCCCTGCCATGGGCAGGGACCCCTTCCACTAGACCAGGTGGCTCAAACCCTCATCCAGCCTGGCCCTGAACACTTCCAGAGATGGGGCATCCACAGCTTCCCTGGGCAACCTGTTCTAGTGCTTCACCACCCTCTCCGTGAAGAACTTGTTCCTGATATCTAGTCTAAACCTCCCCACTTTCAATTTAAACCCATTACCCCTTGTCCTGTCACTACAGGCCCTTGTAAAAAGTCCCCTCCCAGCTTCCTTGTAGGCTGCCACAGCCTTCTCTTCTCCAGGCTGTCAACAAGCCCAACGCTCTCAGCCTGTCCCCATAGCAGAGGTGCTCCAGCCCTCTGAGCATCTTCATGGTCTCCTCTGGACTGGCTCCAACAGGTCAATATCCTTCTTAGTTGAGGGCTCCACAGCTGGACGCAGTACTCCAAGGTGGGGGTTTACTTCCATTTCTACTGTAATCTCAGCTACAATTCATTACCGGAAGCACTTTTTTTGAAAGAATTTTGCAAAGAATCCTTTACACATTTCCTTTAAAAGGCCTTTCATAACCACCAGTCCAAAAGAAGTGCATTTCCTGAGGAGACAGTTATGCAGTCTACGAAAAGACAAGTAAATCTAAAGACATGGACTAAGACAGTCTCAGCATGTGCTGGCTTCAGTCACCTAGACCAACATAAATTTGTCACCTAGCACACTGGAGACTTTTCTATTATTACTTCACATATTTACATTTCTGGTATTGAACTTAAGCACTTTGGATAAAGGCATGGGCCAGTTCCTCAGTTAAAAGTCTTATCCGTTCACTCAGCACAAATAGCAGCAATGAGGAAGTGTCCCTTAGTTTTGGGAAGAAGAGTGACTCAGGACAACTTCTGGCATTAGTGCAAAGCTGAAAGAAACTGGTAACAATAAAATACTTAACTAGGAAGAGGAAGCTAGCATCCTTTACTTGGAAAGTCTCTTGAAATACAAACAGAAGAAAAAATTAAATTTCTATCAAAATTTTTAAAGAGAAAAAAAAATTTTGCCTAACCTCAAACACAAGGACAATCTGGCTTCGCTGCCATGACAGTTTTGTATTAAATCAGCCTGCCTGCACAAACTGAAATCTAAGTGCTAATGTTACCATGTACCAGAGCATTTGTAACAACCAAGATGAGATAGCAGCTAGGCAGAATATAAAACTCATTCTTAAGTGAAACATTCTTTGCAAAAGCAGCAAGATTTTTACCCCGCTTGAAGTGGATAATTCTAGTTACAATTTTTTAAAAAAATCTCTGTTACCTGTACATGGTGGTTTTGTGTGGTATAGTGTGCCAAAACCAGCAGACTGTATAACAGTGAAACATTTACAGAGATGACATCTCTGTGTTGCTGCAGAACCTTAAAATGCAACTTCAGTGAGATCAAAGATTCATAAAGTGCTCTGGATCAGCACTGCCAGACGCAAAAATCACTGGGATACAGTATGCTATTACGTTACGTCCTCAGAATTTGCCCAATATGGCATGAAGACATCTAATGTATATACTTTAGACATGACTGATTACAAACATACCAACCACTGTTTTGTATAAGCTTTTTCACTATGGATATAGGTAACATGCAGCACTGAATCTCACACCAGTAGGTGTCCTTTCATCCCTTTTCAGACAGTTACATAGAACGTATTTACAACTCGTTACATAAATAATGACTAAAAGTTACTGTATGCATAAGCCAAAGCTACTTTACAAATAAAAGAAAAAGTAGCATTCTAATTCAGCACAGATATTCTATGATCACACACAGAGCATGAAGAACTATCTATTTTCCTATATGCTATGATCTTGCACTTAAGACGTAAAAGACTGGAAAAAAAGAAAATCATTACCTGGAATATTAACCACGTGAGCATCTTCGAGGAAGAGAGAAACAGATGCAACTACTTTAACCTCTAGCTTTGACAGAGGCTCCCAACGTGGCTTTGAAAAAAATCCTTTCAGCGGTAGCTGATCTGGATTGCAAGTTCTCTGGGGCAGAGACCAAATCATAAAGCATACAGTGCAAAGAAGGGCTATTTTGAGGCTCAAGATACGTAAGGAGGTGTCAAGCACTATAAGTGCAGTTTGTATTTCCCCATAATTGATCATGACCTTGCACCAGTGGAAAAAAATGCTGAAAGAAGGGTGAAAGGACAAAAAGCTCTCTGCACTGCAAAACTGGAACATTTTACATGTATGTCTTCAAGTAAATAATAGCAAAGAACTAAACTTAATTTTGTAACAAACCAAAACGTTAAGTGCTAAGAATAAGAAAAGTTCAAACACCACCTCTTTTACAGGCCATTAAAAAACGCAAACATTCCTATATGCTTAACTGGAAACTGATGCTACAAGCTTAAAAATTAATGCTGCCATTGCTTACGAGAGCCCTTCAGCCCTACCTAGTAATTCAGAATAATACCAGATAACACAGCATTTCATTCAAAGTTCCTGATACCCTGAGTTCATTTAGAAACTTTTTAACTTTAGCTTATCAGTTCAATATTCCACCACATAATAGTGATATGTTTTTACAGAGTACCTCACAGATCATTCCCTTACTTCAAGTAAAGAGATCTTCCCTGATTTTTGTAGGAGATGGCAAAATTGTTTACATTCCTGTATGTTCTGGGATGCAAAGAAATTATAGAAAAGGCTAGGAGAGAAGGCACAACCAACGGCCCTGGCTGGAGCGAGTTGCCTAGTACACATATAAACACCGGTGAGATACCCACTTAGGGACTGACCTGCCCACACTTTCAGTAACACGAAGTGAACGCATTTCATGACTTAGAATTTTTCATTCTGACTAATGAATATCTGTACATTCTTAAAATGTGTATAGCACTCCGCATTTTTTCCTCTTTCAACATATTTTGCAAACATTAAGGGATCAGTATTCCTAATTGTCCCAGGAAATGCTATTAAAATGTAGAAAAAAACCCAACCAAACAAACAAAACCACAAACGCAAACAACTGAGTCCTGTAGGATTGTCTACCCTCTTCTCCTCTGGCAGTATCCTAAATAATAACATATACCATTATGAGATATAGCTAACACATTCTGTCTTGTAAAAACAATGGTATTTTGTTTGAAGAAAACAGGAGTAATCGGACGACGTGCATATACAAAGTGCAGCCAAAGCACAGGTATATTTATGACATCATTCTGTTGGATGGAAGCGCAGACGTTGGAACAGCGTATTGCCTTGCTCTATTAAAAACCACCGATGTCTGCTACTTGTATTCAGTAACCACTTAACAAGGGGGAAAATGCTGTTCACACAAATTAATTTAAATGTACACTTGGCAAAAACTCAAATACATACACAAAAAAATGCAGACTATACTTCCAGTACAGGGTACTTCCAGTGATTAACGCTTCGTACTCCCTACACCAATAGCGATAAACCGAAAAAACAAAGGAGTGCCCCGCAGGTACGCAAGTTCACAGCCCGAGTTGAAGAAATGCAGATCCGTCAAACGGCAGGAGAGAGGGCAGCGAGGTAGGTATCGCGGTTTTTAACATTTTAAGAGCGGCACCGTCAAGCGGAGCCAGTAAAACCGACGTCTCGGAACGGCACAGCGCCCCGTGGCACGGCCAGGCTGGAGGGCGGCTCCAGGGGTCACCCAGCCACGGCCCGCAGAGCCGCAGCCCGGCTCAGGGCAGCCAGGACGTGGGAGAGGACGCAGCCCCTTCGCGCCCTCCCCTCACACCGGGACCGCCCGG
>NW_010263262.1:0-5337 GCF_000690775.1 Eurypyga helias
CGCGGGCGAAGCGGGGCGCTGGTGACAGGCGCGGGCGCGCCGGGGTGGGCAGAGCGAGGTGCAGGGTTCTGAAAAGGGGGCTGCCGTGGGAACACTGCGAGTGGCAAACGTTTGGCTGGAGGCATAGCCCGGACTAACCGGAGGGATGTCTTCTGAGCCCCGCCATGTACAGCCAGGCGGTTTGCCCCGGCAAATATTCGTGTGCTTAATGTGACGCTGACCCCTTTAACTTTTAACATCGCTTCCCCTAATTAATCTGTTCAGGCCCCAGACTTAAATGGCTGTCCACAGCTGCTGCAAATTGATTTATCCCCTGATGGTGGTCCGAGTTGCTGACCAAAGCAGGATTTTTTTCTTTTCCCCGTTTTTGGTCTACTAATCTGTTTTGACTTATTTCCCACTTACAGTAATACTTGCATGCTTTTTGAAAGACTCAGAAAGCATTTTCTTTTGACATGTAGCTAGAAACATAATTATTGTATTTGTAAACACAATATGTTAGGGCTAAGGGTGAATATAATTTATTTAATTATACCCTTGTAGCCTTACATTTCCTTCTCCGTTTTCTGCATCCTGACAGATGCAATGGAAAGTTTACATAAGCAACTTTAACTGTAGTTTGAGGCAAGACGTGAAAGAAATTTTTAGATTTGAATTCTGTTGTCCAGGATTTCTGTTCTGCTTTTCTCTTAACGGTTTAGTGAATCTGGATAGCCGAGAGGATTGAAACTGGTTTCTAATGGTTGCTAAAGCTGATGCTTGACCTTTCCATGGGAAGTCTGAAAACCCCATTCAGTTTATTCTGGGCTGATTTCCTTAGGAAATCCAATATGATCAGGGAATTTCCTTTAGCTCAGTTGAATGTTAAAAAAGTTAGTTTATCTTGTTTCTACGTTCTGGTTTTAGCACTAGGTGTTTCTGTGGCTCCCCATCAGAAGAAAAAACCCACTAGGAAAAAGATCAGAATATGGCTTATTGTGAACTACACAGTCTGTAGAAATGTGAAGTTGGCAAAGGCTTTGTTAGGTGTGAGAGGCACTGCAGGCTCGCTGTAAAGTTTTTTTAAGTGAAAGCTACACTTTGATAAACTGACAACTTTTCTAAGGTCAGTTTTATCCTATCTGAACCTTCAATATATTGCCACTACTTCCAATTCACGTGCTATTTTTCTTGGCTGTCATGGGAAGCGCAACCACGCGTCAGTACCAAGAGATCCCCAGACCCCACCAAAACCCAACCCAGCCTTAAATCCCTTGTTGCCACTGGCAAGCTGAAGCCAGGCGAGGTGTCCAGGACTTCTCCCTTCAGCCCTGCGCTTGCAGGAGGTTGCGCGGCCGGGTTCCGAGCCGTGAGCATGCTTGTAGGAGACAAGACCCATTCTGTTTGTAATGGAATGCAGACAGCAGTGTTAGGTCACTGCTTCCTGGCAACTGCTGCTCAAGTTGTTTTTCTTCAAAGGCTTTGAGCTTTTAAATAGTTTCCAAAAATCTTTTTAAAGTAAAACATTGCCTTCTACCATTTTTGACCACCTTACCGTTAACTCGTTTCGTGCCTAAATAATGGATCAGTAAAACATCACACGGGGTGTCTCATCTGTGTACGCTTAACACTATGTATGCCTGCGCGCACATGGAGTTTCATACTGGAAGTATTGTTTATAGAATAAAGGGGAGAAAAATAGCTCCACCTGGAGTGCTGGTCAGTGGCTAGTCAGTTCAGGGCATTCTTCCCCGTCAAATCCTGTTTCTCACTTCTCTGAAATGAACTTCAGACGACAGGCGTTGAATGCGAAGCTCACTTCACTGAGGCGCTGTGCAGGCTACAAACTCCTCGCTGCCAGACACTTTGGGGTGAAATAGGCATCTGCAGTATTTGCATGGAGAGTGTGTGTGATGGGAGAAAGGGCTGGCAATTGTCATTTTCATCTTTCAAATCCACTTGCCACAGTCCATTACTGTTAAATCTTTAGCTAGTTGAATAAGGATATTAGTGTGTTGCTATTGCAGGAGCTTCTGATTTTTTACATCTCGTTCTTTGTTCTGTAGAAACTTAAGTTGTCATGCAGAGATCAAGAAGCCTTATGAGCTGAAATAAAACGTGAATTGGGTGTTGTGAAGGGGTTGTTTCTCATGGCTTGGCTAAAGAAAAGGAAAGAGAAGATTATTTTTCATCTGAATACATAAAAAAACCTTTGATCCCTGTCGTTAGTAGCAGCCTCATACAGTTTTCAATAGCAACCTATAGTTTTTCTAAAAGTTGAAATTGACACTGAATTTAGCATAAGTAGTGAGAGTGTAAATTCTTAAAACAGTGGCTACCAGATTACATTGTCTTCACCTTCTTTCATGTGCAAGATCTAAAATAGTTAGTTTAAAAACTGAACTTTCAATGTCAAGGGTCTTGGTTTTCAACATACACGTTCCTTTTTACAAACTGCTTTAAAATCACAGTTACCCTGTTCTTATTTACTAGAAAGTTGATTTGTTTAATATATGGTAACATAAATACATCAGGAAGTAGTATACTGTGTGGTTTTGTGGATAAAGATAAATTATCAGCAGATGTAAAATCAGAGTCAAAATATCCTGCCCTTTAAAAGGTGCCTTCCCCCCCCTCAAAAAAAGAAGTATTTTAATCTGAAAGACATTGACTTCCATCTTCATTTTTTTTCCCCCGCCATTGATATAAAAGTTTCCAAATACCGTTTAGAGAACAGTGGACATTTTATTAAAGCAAACATTAGTTCAGTATAATGGAGGTAATTGTAAGTGATAAGAGCAGAGCAGGTTATCTGTGTGTTGTTTAAACAGAAGGAGCTATTTTGCACCATTTCCAGTAGCCATCTGTAGAGGAGAAGGGTTTGCACCTGTCTGTCCACACTAATTATAGATTAGGTCCAAAGAAATGAAATTCGAGTAGGCTTTCTCTTAATGAAATCCATAGTGATTTTATTGTAAATGTGTTTTGTGTACAGAGGGTGATGGTTGGGCTGCGAGTGAAATAAATTGCTGCATGGCTGTCATGTACTTGTAGCTGTAAAGCAGGATACTGCTGCATTAACAAAGGTGCTGAATAAAAATGCACTGCTCCATTTAAGTCCTAGGCTTCAGTGGTGGCTTTAGCTAGGTTTAGTCTAAAAGCTTCCCTGTAAGCACAGTCTTTTAGGGGTATGTTTCAGGGTAGGCTTCTCAGTTGCCATCCCTTTCATGTCAGTGTGCTGGCATATAGGTGGTCCTTTGGCTGGAACAGGAGGTAGAAATGGTTTTGTGTTCAGTATGTACACACCTACGTGCAGAGTGTGTCAGAAATACTTTCCTCTGGTTTAACACTAGGTTACTAAAATAAAGTGGCAGGAGTGAGAAATGCATCCTGCAGTAAAAGGTCACATGAATTTCCACTACATCTGTTTATAGTAATTATGAACATAATTAACATAAGAATTACAAGTGAAGTAATGACAAGCTGAGCTATGAGATATTATGCCATAATGGTCATATGTTGGAATTCTCACATTATAGCACACTAGAATTCACATATTCAATGCAAGAAAGAAAATGTTAGATTTTTATCTATTTTAATGCTTCAAAACTTATCTGCCTGCGGCAGATGGACTTTATGCTTTATAGGAAGGTAACCCATTATTAAGAGAGAGTCAGTTGAAATTAAGATTTCTAGCCTGCAGCTTGGACTTTGAGACAGCTGTGCTTATGGTACGCCACTTCTGTTACACATTTGTACTCTGATTGTATTTATTAACACACGTTGCTTTATTTTTAAATGTGAGTGGTTTTGCAGCAAACTGTTTACATTAGAGAGGACCCAGGCTTAGTTTTTCTTCAGAGAATTGAGGTTCAAGTAGTGAAGCTGACTGTCGGAATGGCCAACATAGATGTAAGACACGCATTGTGCCCCTGCAAGATGAGAATCTGATGGATCCTAAATTAGTTCATGGCATGATATGTATGTGTTTCAAGGAAAAAATATGTAACAAAAAATCCCTAAAAAGAGCAATCTCTCATTTGTACATAATATTTTGAAAGAACGTATGTAGAGAGAAAGCTCTGTGGTACCTTGCAGGTTGAATTAATTGAAGTCACTTTTCTTTAGAAATGCACAGAACACATACCATAAAGTTAGGGGCTAAGGTTTCAGATGAGTTGACTAACTTTTGTAATATGACCTGTCTGATTACCTCTAAATACGGTTGTCACACAACTGACAACTGGAGGAAGTTGAGGCAGAAGTGGCCCTTCTTCAGGATAAAGATACTGGCTGAGGAACGTATAGTAAATTTGACGTGTGCAAATCAGTTGGCCCTTAATGAAAAATCAAACTCCTTTTTATAATAGGAAAATTTGCCAAATTGCTGTCTTTCCACGGCTAAACATATAGAGTGGTTTATGAAAAATGAAAAAAAAAATTACCTTGTGCTATGTCTCAGTGATACCAAGAGGTTTTCGCGTTATTGGATTAGTGGAGGATTTGTGACAGACCCCTTTTTATCTGACATTCATTGCCATGACACGATTTTCACACACATGCCCCTCCCCCATCTACGTTCTGGTTTTCACTTTGTATTATGTGTCGAATTCACTTTATTTCTTTTCTCGTGGAAAAAACCTGCTATCTTGGACGAATGATTTTGGAAGGACTTCTGCACTGAACAATGCCTGTCTCACTCCAGCATGCCGTCATTGTCCTCATCCCAGCCTTGTGCTCCTCCGCAGCCGTGCAATGGAAACGCGTTTCCTTAGCAAATAAGCGTTGATTCTTAGGGAGGAACATTTTTAAAACTTTAGTAGCCGAGCGTGCAGAGTTCATTTGGCAATACGGTGCTGCTGTTCTGCTGGCTGGCTGTGTGGTAGGCAGGCCGGGCTCCCTTCCCCACGATAACCCAGTCCTCTGATGAATTCCGTCAGAATAAACCCTCTGTTTTCTCAAAACCCGAAGGTGAGGTGTAGGGACCTGCTCTAGTTTATCCTTCATCCTCTGGGGAATGATGCCACTCCGGTAGTGGCAGCCTTGCGTCCAGGCTCGTGTGCCCCTGGCAAGGCCGGGCGAGGCCGGGCCTTGGCTAACCCAGGAGCGGGTATGTCCTCTGACCCTGCTGGGCCAGGGAGCTTCCGGGCCGGGAGCCGTCGTGCTCCATCCGTGCAGGACGTCTGTGAGGCGGGAGCCGGGCTGAAGGCAGCCATGGGGACGTTGCCTTGGGGGAAATGGAAGCGACTTCAGGTGGGGGGAGCCTCCGCTGGGTCTCTGGCAGGGTCCTCACCCCGGGGAGGTTTCGGGGAGCCGGGACCCGGGCCTGCCTGAGGTGGGGCACCAGCACGCGCCGGG